>NC_072434.2:36235000-36515000 GCF_028878055.3 Symphalangus syndactylus
AGGTTTTTCCACTGTAAATTTGATTTTTTTTCCCTTTGTAATTTATGCATAATTTGTGGGGAAGTAACTTGAGGCTATATAAATATCCTGCTCCTCATCAAACTGCCACACAATAGGTTTAGCATCCATTAATAATTCTTACCTGAATGAAATATTACCATGATGGTTACCTAATAGTCATCTTTTAACTCTTTATTCCTTCTACATCTTGGTTGGCATTTTACTATAAAGATGGGATTTTCCTTTTCCCCCATTTATTTATATCAGTATATACTCATAAGTCCTTACTTTATTCTATAGATTAAATCCATTATTATTGTAATTTTGATGCTCAAATTTTTCCAGATTTGACCAGTGGAGCCCTTTCAAGCTGGTTCCTGTATCCTTCTGATACATCTCCACGATTTTTTTAGCATGCTTTAATTTTTGGCATAAAATTGTATCTTAGGCTCATTTTGTACTTTTCTGTTCCAGCCCTAGCTAGTTTCTTTCCCAACATGCCTTGATTTATTTTAGTGAAGATATTGTTTAGAAATCAAGATTTGGGTACCAAGTATACTCACTACTGCTGGAGTATCATTGTTTTGGGCCCTCTTAGTGCACAGAGTGGGGAGATGTACACACATACATAGGTAGATGACAGGGATAGATAGATGGGTGGATAGATAGGTTCAACAGATGATAGATAAACAGAGAGATAGTCAGATAGCTGATATGCAGGTAGATAGAACAAGCTGTGAATTCATACCGATATATTCAATCCCAATCCAACATCACAGGATTCACTCTAATCTCTTCCCAATCCGTGGCTGTCTTCCTGTCAACAGTGAGGAATCGGACTTCTTTTACACTCAATTTATTTGTTTGCCCAATCCTTAAAAACACGTAAAGCAGTAACATATTACTAACTTACAACATCAAAAACAACAGTGCTACTTATTAAAGTTCAGTACTTGCGTATAGTTCTTTTGGTCTTCATTCCTAGGTTAAGTTTCCAAAATACTATATCAAAAAATAACCTGGGTCCATTGCTCCCATCTTCAATGTGGTTGTATTTTTGTTTGAAATAGTTTCACTTATTTCTGTTTGTATTCCATTTTAGATTCCTCTGATTTTTATTAGATTTATTTTGTGGGTTTAGTTTGAGTATGTAAAATATTAGCAAGATTACAAAAGTTAAAGCTGTATGAAAAATTATACTTGGGGAGGCATCACTCCCTCTTTCTCAACTCTTGATTCTCACTCACTCCAGTAGGTAACCAATCTTATTCGTTTCTGGGTTTTTCATTCCTGTGTTTCTTTTTGCAAAAATAAACAGATATATGTATATTTTCTTGTATCTCTTTCTCTCTCTTACCCAAAAGATAGCATACTATATATACTTCATACAATTTAACTTTGCTTTTCCAACTTAACAACATATTCTGCAAATCACTTCATATCAGCCTTAGAGATCTTTTTCTTTTAAACTTCCATAGTACTTCATTCTATGGATGTACCATAGTTAATTTAACCAACCTCCTATGGAAGGACATTTAGGTTGTTCCTAATATTGTAAAATTATAAACAATGCTTCAATAAATAAATGTGTGCATATAAATTTTCATATAGTTAGAGATATATTTTCAAGGCAAATACTCAGAAGTGGAATTGCTAGGTCAAAGCTAATAACATATGTAATTTTGTTAGATAAGGTCAAATTTTCCTCTATAAGTTTTATACCAATTTTTTTTCCTACCAGGAATGTACAAAAGTGCTATCCCACATCTTGCCAGCAGAATATGTTGCCAAGATTTTTGAATTTTTGCTTATCTGATAAGCCAGGAATGGTATCAGTATAATTTTACTTTCTCATATTCTCATTTCTCATATTATGAGTAAAACTGAACATATTTTCTTATGTTTAAGAGCTATCTATGTATGTAGATATGTTTTATATATAATATACATATTATAGACTATATGGTGTTAGAAGTTAGAATAATGATTACTCTCAGAGAAAGACAAATGGTGACTGGCAGTAAAATGTGAAAATTCAATGAGCTCATGATATGTGCACTTTTTGAATATATTTCATTGAAAGATATTTTTAAATAATGAATGTCTTCCAAATAGAAGAAGGAATGTAAAGGGATTAGAGAAAATATAATCAATCAAAAGGAAGTTTGGCAATAAGAGAGGAAAGCAAAAATTCAATCATATAAATGTCATTAAAAAATTAAAACATAAAATAAAATTATAAGTGTTAAATCTATCAGACATCAAAACAAATGTACATGGACTAAATTATCCAATTAAAAGAGAGACATTAGCAATTTGTATAGAATAGACAGTATATACCTGTATGGTATTTACAAGAGACATTGGGTTTTTTTATAATGGCTATCCTAACAGATATAAGGTGATATCTTAAAGTGGTTTTGATTTGCACTTCCCGGATGAGTAATGTTCAGCATCTTTTCGTATACTTATTGGCCATTTGTATGTCTTCTTTGAAGAAATGTCTATTCAAATCCTTTGTCCAGTTTTTATTTTTTATTTTTTCAATTTACTACTGCTCTGCAAAGGTTTCAACTTTTTAATAAGGTTATGTGCTTTTTGCTATGGAGTTGAAGGAGTTCCTTATATATTTTAGATATTGATCCCTAATTAGATAAATGGCCTGCAAATATTTTCTTCCACTTCATGGGTTGGCTTTTCATTACGTTAAATGTTTCCTTTGCTTGCAGAAACTTTTTAGTTTGATGTAGTATCATTTGTCTATTTTCACTTTTGTTGCCTGTGCTTTTGGTGACATATCCAAGAAATCATTGTCAAGACTAATGTTACAAAGTTTTCCCCTGTTTTCTTCTAGGATTTTTAAAGTTTCAGGTTTTATATTTAAGTCTTTAATCCATTTTGAGTTGATTTTGTAGACAGTGAGGGGTCTCATTTCATTCTTTTACATGTGGAATCCACTTTCCCAACACCATTTTGTTGAAAAAAACTGTTTTTTCCCCATCATGTGTTCTTGGCACCCTTGTTATAAATCAGTTGACCATATATGTGTGGGATTATTTCTGGACCCTATATTCTGTTACATTGCTATATGTGTCTGTCTTTATGTGGGTAGCATACTACGTTAATTACTGTAGCTTTGCAATCAGCTTTGAAATCAGGAAGTGTTATGCCTACAGTTTTGTTCTTTCTAAAGATAGTTTAGGGTATTTGGGGTCCTTTGTGAATTTTAGGATTGTATTTTCTATTTATATAAAAAAATTGGATTATTGATAAGGATTAAATACAATCTGTAGATTGGTTTAGGTGGTATTAAAATTTTAACATTATTAAATCTTCCACTCTAGGAAAATGGGATGCCTTTACATTTTATTTTCAGCAATGTCTTGTAGTTTTCAGGATCTGAGTCTTTTATCTATTTAGTTATTAAGTATTTTATTCCTTTTGATGCAATTGTAAATGAGATTGTTTTCTCTAATTCCCTTTTACGTAGTTCACTGTTAGTGTATAGAGACACAACTTATTTTTGTATGTTGATTTTTATCCTGCAATACCATTAAATGTATTTGTTAGCTCTAACAGTTGGGTTTTTTTATTTTTTATTGATATAGAATAATTATACATATTTATGAGGTAATGTGACATTTTAATACATGCATACAATGTTTAATGATCAAATCATGGTATTTAGGATATGCATCTACTTGAATATTTATCATTTCTTTCTGTTGGGAACATTTCACATCTCTTCTAGACAATCTATCATTATTAACAGTAGTCACCCTACAGTGCTATTAAAACTTACTCCTTCTGTCTAACTCTAGTTTTGAACTCATTAACCAATTTCTCTTCATATCCTACCCCTTCCCAGCCTCTGTGAACTAGCATTCCATTCTCTACCTCCATGAGATAAACTTTTTTAGTTCCAATTTATGGGTAAGAATATGTAATATTTGTCTTTCTGTACCCGGCTTGTTTCACTTAAGATAATGTCCTGTCTCTATCTCTTTATCTCTTAAAAAAAAAAAAAGTAGAAAATGTAAGTGAAACAAATTAAGCAATAGTTAAGCAATGGAGCATTGATTATTTCCTTAGACAATTTTATGGTCATGTGATGTGCTACATACCAGTCAAAATAATATTTATGAGATTTTAAATATCTGGTGCCATACACGTCATAGAAAATTTCGCTAAGTTTTCTATACCTCAAATTAGATGTTCCAACTCATACAAATTAAAAGGTAAATTTGGCAAAATCAACCCCTTTTTTTTTGAGATGGAGTCTTGCTCTGTCACCCAGGCTGGACTGCAGTGGCGTAATCTCAGCTCACTGCAACCTCCCGGGTTCAGGCGATTCTCCCGCTTCAGCTTCCCGAGTAGCTGGGACTACAGGCTCCCGCCACCACACCCGGCTAATTTCTTGTGGTTTTAGTAGAGACGGGTTTTCACCGTGTTAACCAGGATGGTCTTGATCTCCTGACCCCGTGATCCGCCCGCCTCAGCCTCCCAAAGTGCTGGTATTACAGGCGTGAGCAACCATGCCCAGCCTGTTTTATTCTTTTATTATCATTTTTCCCTGAGTTTTGAATCACTCATGTCATTATTTAAAACCACTTCCCAATTATTTCAAACTTTCTTAATTCCTGTGAATCTTTACCACTGCTCTTCTTCTGGCTTGGTTTCTGATGTCTTTCAATGAGTCATCTTTTTATATCTTACTGTGTTTTTTTCCATTTACCTTTTATTCCACTTTAAATCTTCATTGCTTTGATTGGAAAGTCTCCAGAAAAACACCTTTTTTGATCTGGTTTCCATGCCCTGAGATCCCATAAAAGAAAAATGAAATCTCATTATTGAACATCTTTAGTGGAGCCAGCCTTTCACTTCTGGTATTTTGTTTTCTCATGTTACATCATGGTCTTTAAAAGAAGAAAATGAAAATACCACTTGCATTTGTGAATTTCTTGGTTTTCTGCCAGAGACTTCATAAAAATCCTTTTTGAGTTCTCTTCTGAGAATAACATTCATTTTCTGCAAAAATATGCATAATGGAATGTGAAAAGCATATTACTTTGTTGCATTTGGGATGCCTTCCCTGTGAAGATAGCAAAATATGTGGAGTAAAATTGAAACATGCTCAGATTTTTTAAAAAGAATATGTGGGCCAGGTGCAGTGGCTCGTGCCTATAATCCCAGCACTTTGGGAGGCCAAGGTGGGAAGATTACTTGAGGTCAGGAGTTCGAGAACAGCCTGGTCAAAAAGGTGAAACCTCATCTCTACTAAAAATGCAAAAATTAGCCAGGCATGGTGGTGCAGGCCTGTAATCCCAGCTACTCGGGAGGCTTAGGCAGAGAATTGCTTGAATCTGGGAGGCAGAGTTTGCAGTGAGCTGGGATTGCACCACTGCACTCCACCCTGGATGACAGAGCAAGAGTCTGTCAAAAAAAAAAAGAAAGAAAGAAAGAAAGAGAGAGAGAGAGAGAGAGAAAGAAAGAAAGAAAGAAAGAAAGAAAGAAAGAAAGAAAGAAAGAAACAGAAAAAGAAAGAAATGTGATCCCCAAAGTTGGAGGTGGGGCCCTACTGGGAGGTGTTTAGGTTATGGGAGCAGATCCCTCCTGAATGGCTTGGTGCCCTCCCAGCAGTAAGGAGTTCACATGAGATCTGGTTGTTAAGAAGTCTGGGACCTCCCTCCTGTCTCTCTTGCCCCACTTTCACCATGTGACACACAATCTCCCCTTTGCCTTCTGCCATTAATAACAGCTTCCTGAGGCCTCACCAGAAGCAGTTACTGATGCCATGCTTCTTGTACAGTTTGCAGAACCATGAGCCAAATAAACCTCTTTTCTTTAAAATTACTCAGCCTCAGGTATTCCTTTATATCTAGTGATACCAAATGGACTATCATGGAAGCTTCCTTCAGTACAAATAAAAATTTCTTGATGATGGAGGATAATCCTCCATCTTTCGACAATATTTTTCAAAAGATGGAGGATAAAACATTAAATTGCTACTCCAGAGTTAATTCTGTCCAGCAAAATAATAACCAGCCAGTAACAAGGATGTGTTGTAAAGCTTCAAAAGGAAACAACTAAGGGACTTAAGCTACAAAAGAAAAGAAAAGGAAGGCTGACTATAGAAGAATAAGTGCTACAGATATATAGGAGGCAATAAGCATTACAGAAGGCAGGTGCCTGTAATCCCAGCCACTTGGGAGGCTGAGGCAGCAGTTACTTGACCCCAGCAGTTCAAGGCCAGCCTGGGTAACATAATGAGACCCCTTCTCTTAAAAAAAAAAAAGCTATATATTCTTTTGTCAAAGACTCTCTAAAAGAAATAACATCAGGTGATAATAAAATTCTGACAATAACTATCTCCACATATTTTTAGGAAAGGAGAAAGATAAAGTGGCTGATGGTGTAACATCTCAGTGAATGCCCAGATGATTTGTTAAAGATACTATAAAAAGGTAGAAAAAAGGGTATGCAATCAAATATGATAAAATAATATTAAGAATACTATAATCCAAAGTAAAATAGGTTTCAAAAATATGTTTAAAAAAATTTAAAATTATGCATATAGTAAGAAGACAATGAAAGAAGATATGTCTTCTCTTTACATGAGTAATAAATTGCAAAGAGAAAGAGAAACTGGAATTTTTACCTTGCTTTCCTCTTCTCAATCAAGAAGAATAAAATTCAGACAAGAAAGAGTAGAACACATATTGGAAAAGGGAAATAAAATCCTAAACAGAAGAAATTACAGCACTATCTCATTCTGGTAAGTCTTTTCAGCAGTGTGGTCTTGTTTCCAAACATGCCCTTCCAGCTCTAAATTTAATCCTGCTATTTGAAGACTGAGGGACATGTTTTCAAGTTCAAAGTAAGGAAAGGTTTATTTTTAGTAAAAACCATGTCTGCCACAGCGCCTGCTTCACTTATACCTTTTATTACTAAAAGTTCCCCAGCCCCTACTGAAAGGGTAGCCCTATGTATATCACATAACCTTGCTGTCTGGCTAAAGCTGATTAGACCAAGGGTGTGACCTTGGCCAAATTATGCCAATGGCATAATGAAGAAAAATGGTTTTGGCTAAACAAATTAGATTCTCCCAGAATACTCATTTGGAAACATGGAAATAGCCAAGCTGTTATCAATAGATGGGAGGCTTAAAAAATTTCTATAGGTAGGTGTCTTGAGTAGAGTCAAGGCCATGAGGGGGGTTATGGAAAACAGAACAAATAAGAAAATATATACTGAGGAAGCACAGGCTGTAAAGTAAAGGTGATATGGAAGGCCTTAGGAAGAGTATTACTAGTGACAGAAGATCAGCCATGGCGGGAGGAGCAGGGTTGGGAGCAGTCAGTGCATGCAGTTAGTGGGATGGAAAGCCCCAATCTTGGTGTTTGAGCCCTACTGGGAAGATCAACAGACCCCTCCCAGCTGCTAAGGTGTTTACGCCAGCATTGTATCCTCCAAGATTCTGAGCTGACATTCCATTCTCCTAGGACTAGAGTGTATAGCTGTCCTTGAACTCCTAAGGAATTCATGCTTTTCTTTCAATTCTGTCCTTACAATTAACTTCCTCATGCTCAAAAAGAAAAAAAAAAAAAGAGCAAGTAGATACGTATGACAGCCTTGGAACCAGAAGAATCTCCACTGAAGGCTGTTTAGGATTTAAAGAAAATTCTGTAATTTCATCTTTTTAGAGCAAGTAATTTAGTCTGCCCTAAACAGGAGACTTTACTGGTTAATAGTGTGGACCATGGAATTAAGTCATACCTGAATTCGAACGCTGGGGTCTGCATGGACATAATGTCAACATTTGAAACATAAAAACTGTTTTCTTGCTGCTGTATATAGAAGTACCTTGTCCACAGAAGAGTGCTTTCACATAGTAGGCATTCCACAAATATTGGGGAATAAATGCATCAGTTAGGTAAGTTATAAAACTTATCCAAGCCTGTCTCCTCATCTATAAAATTATACTTGACCTACCTCAGGGGATTGTTGTAAAGATTACGTGAAGTAAACAATTAGTACCTGACCTGGCATGATGAGCACTCAGGAAGTGTCCTAATTATTAATATTTTTATTCCTGTTTTCTAAGATATTTTCAGCTGGTTTATAATGTTTGTGCTTTGTAAAGTATTTAGTATTCTTAAAATTGGATGTAAAATCATATATAAAAATCTAAACACTATATCAACATACAATTCTAATACTTTTAAATGTTTTTACATCAATCAAGAATCATATGTGTGAAATAATGACCTTTTGGGCTTTGACTCTTGACAAGTTTTCATGATGTACAAAAATTACTCAATTCATAATTGAAGCAGTTAGATCAAATATGCTTGTCCAAATTGTAGGCAAGTGTGTGATGTCCATAACGACCCCGAATCCCTCCAGTAAACAAGTGCCAGAGATAGCACAAAATAAAAAGCAAATTATGGAAATATCTGTGTTGGGAAGGTGGGGGTAGGATAGGAATTGCTATAGTAATTTTTTTTTTTACCGTAAGTCTCTATACTTGTGCCTATATTACATATTTGAACATATGAGTACCAAGCTATATTTGACAGTAACTTAAAACATATTTTTTGAATGTTAAAACCACTATGACATTTATCATCAAACTGAAATATTAAATTTCTTCACATTTGCCATCAGAAGGCATCTTTTAAGTTACGTTTGTATTGCACCTGACTACATTCTAGATTCTTTAGCTAGAGAGAAAACACTCAGTTCATAAAAACTGAAAGTGAATTGCCCTGAGAAACTTTGTTGAAAGTATATGTATAGCACACAAACTGGAACATGAAACCGCTAAATGGGAGGTAAAAATTTGATTTAAGGATGAAAATGAAAGTTAATTTAGAAAATACTTTGATTTCTGGAAGAATCTCTGAAAATATTTATGGTTGTGACTCTTAAATATTGTAAATTTTATGTACTCTTCTCTATATTCTTCAAATCAAATTCTACAATAAAAAATATATAAGCAAAGTTCTGAAATGTGACAGGTTTCCCTCTTACTAACAAAGAGTAAATAAATGACAAATTAATTTAGTATAATAAAACATAACTATTAAAATTTATTTAGACACTATTACTGTTTAAATTGCATTAAGATCCACTTAAAGTTTCTGGGTGAAGCTACATATGACTAAACCTTATAATTTAAAAATCTAAATGTATTCATTTTAATTGCCATTAATATTAAAAATTTGTCCTCTTGCTAATTAAAAATTTCCAGTTTTAAGCTTAGAGTAAATTAAATCTCCTACTTTGGCAAAGTTAGATGAGAATTTGGCTGTGAGAATGAAAGATGTTAGGAAAAGATGGAAGATTAAACACATGCATCTACTTTCCCTACATCTCAAAACTCCATTAAAAACAGCAGGAAAGGAATTTTTAATGGTAAAAACCAGAAACAATAAAGAGAAGTGAAAAGGAGAAAATGCCAATAAAACTAGAATCCAGAAAGCAAGTAGATCTGTAAAGACAGCCCATCTGAAAAAACTGTATTAAAAGCCTGTAGTAAGAGAAGATGAAAATCATAGTATCTCTCTTATTCCTCCCAAGGTTGTAGTAATCATAGCACTTCATTGTGATTATCTTTTTACTTACCTGTCTCCCCCACTGGACTGCAAGCCCCATGATATAGGAAATAGGGTTTATTTGTCTTTGTACCCTAGTGCCTAGCTACTGCTTGTTTCACACAAAGTAGGTGCTCAATAGATGATTATGGGACTAATGAATGCAACTCATGTTATTGTGATAAATAGTACTCATAATGACCTCTGTCTCTCATCCATTCAATGTGTTCTGTGAAATATAAACTGACTATTCTTTGTTTGGTTTTGCCTTATTATTAATGAACTGGGCTTGCTAATTCTGTCAATCCTATTACTTGTTCAGAGCTATTTCTGCAAGGGTCATCAATATCTGGGGATTAAAATCTGAGCTTAAACCTATTGAAGTTCAAGAGGAGTTCAGTAGACAGGGATTCTCACCCACTGAACAAGGACACCAGGCACAGAGATCCAAACTGTGAGTCCACAAGTAGTCCTTTTGATAATATAATTTTAAAAATTTTACCTTAGGGGAAAGAATGGTGATTCACTATTTATATATTATTGTGTTAATTTAAAATAGTTCAAAGTACATAAAGTTTTGAATTATCTACTATAAAGACAATTAAATACAGCATATCCTTCTCTCTTTCAGTGATTTCCACCAGTCATCTTCACTAATACGGATTCAGAGTAAACACGCAATTTTGAGCCTGATATTCTAGACTGTTAAAATAAGACCATGACTGGAGAACTCATTTTGCAATTTTAAATTTCCTTTGAGTGAAGGGAGAACTGAAGGGAATAAATGATGAGTCCTTGCACTTTATGTTTGAAGATCTGGCTCCCAAGTTGGACAAGGAGTGCGGTAGTTGCCCCTCATCCAAGGGGTATATGTTCCAGGACCCCCACTGGATGCCTAAAACCACAGATAGAACTGAACCTTGTGTATACTATGCTTCTTTCCTAAACATACATACCTGTGATAAAGTTTAATTTATAAATTAGACACAGTCAGAGGTTAACAATAATCACTAATAATAAAATAGAACCTTTATAATAATATGCTAGCATCACAACACTTGCACGTTGGGACCTTATTAAGTAAGTAAGGGTTACTTGAACACAAGCACTGCAATAGTCAGTCTGATAACCAAGACAGTAATGCATATGTTGTGGATATGGTAGACAAAGAGATGTTTCATGTCCCAGGCCAGACAGAGCAGGATAGTGTGAGATTTCATCAAACTACTCAGTACACTGCAAATCTAAAACTTGCAAATTGTTTATTTCTGGAATTTTTCATTTAATATTTTTGGACCAAGGTTGGCCAAGGGTAACTGAAATCACAGAAAGAAAAACCTCAGGTAAGTGAGGACCGCTATATTCATCCAGCGCTAAGGCATGTTTTGAGGCTTTTCCTTAGTAGTATGTTGTTGTGGCGGTGGTTTGTTGGTGGTTTTTAATTTTTAAAGTAGAAATAATGTTTGTTTTGAATGGTTACTTTAGAAATTTAATGAAACAGAAATAATGTTTTTAAAAGAACACTGAGAGTTCGTTGATATTTCTTAAATTTGGTGAAAATTTTCTTACGATTGTTTTTTTTTTCTATTTTGTTTCCATGGAGGTTATTATTATTACTAATAAACCTTACAGTTTGCATCATGAAAACGAGTGCAGTAATTGATTTGCAATGGAGTATTTTTATTAACTGCAAAAATAGCTTCTAACTATAGAATCCATTTTAAATATATATATATATACACACACACACATACTGTCCATTGTACGTGCTACTTAGAATCACCTAATATTAAAGCTTGAAAAAACTTTAGAGATCATCTAATTCATCATGACAATTTCTGCCCAAATACTATGTTTAGAAGTGGATTTGATATTATATGTCATTATCAAAATACATATGAACCATTCATAATAGTGTCTGCAATGGAATTCAAACAATATGTACAGGAATATGTATATTTACAAGATAAAGAGATACTTTTAAAAAGATGGCTGTTATGAATTTCTAAAATTCTATTTTCTCCAGAACAAGTAAAAGAATATCTGTATGTCATAACAGCAAACTTGGATAGGTGGATGTCTTTTCACTAGGTACAAGAATTCGGTTATGACTTTTAAAGCTCATATTTCCAGGGTAAATTTTTTTACCGATGATACAGGATAACAGATAGGAAATTGATATTTGCTATGCATTCCTGACATACTAATTGTTTAAAAGGCTCGCTACAACTCCCCTGCCCAGTCCCATTTGTTGAAAAAGCAAAACTATTTGAGTAGGGTAGAAACAGAAAATATTATATCGGTTCTATAGTGTCTTATATCAAAATTTCTATCATAGTTTTTCTATCAAAGTTCTTATGAACTTTATCTAGATACTGGGAAGCGTGGGGAAGTCAGGCATAAAGTAAGGAAAATTTTCAACAGCATCGAGATGAATGTTTTGTATTTAAAAGAAAGAAAACAAACATTTGCTGACTGCCAACAATTTTCTAATTTGTTACAGCCATTTTGAGGACCGTGTGTCCTGTATTCCACTCATGCGTCTCAAAATTTAATTTTAAAGAAAACTCTTATTATGATACCACAAAGTGTAAAAGTTGATCTATCCCAAAATTAACAACTAACATAATTGAAAGTAGCAACAAAAATCCTAAGTTTTGTCTTACTCCATTAGAGAACTGAAATTCAGAAAAGATATATAAAGCATTACAACATAAATGCAAAAAGGAAAATCAAACAGAAAATCACTTATGATCTGCAAAATCATGGGTAGGGAAGACAATTCATTGGAAAACAGGCATGCTACATTCAAATTAAATAATCATTCCCATTTTCTACTTCCAATTAATTCAAGAAATTAATTGTTATGAGGCATAAAATCCCCTCTGTGTCTCTTGTGGAGACACTGAAAGTCTCCACAAGCCCAGTAATACTTTCATGATCTGACATGGTGTTGTCAAACCTATCTGATATGAAATTCTCACCACTGATAATTTATTTTAATAAGAAAGGAAAGGCAGAACTGCTTTCTATAGAGTCCAATATGACATTGGGGAAGATATTCTTGGAAGGGGTTAAAACACTTCATATTAATGTATCTGTATTGGTGAGCATATTAGCTTGGCTTAGTTGATCAGATTAGCTCACAGTCACCTTAGAAAATAGGAAAGCAGAGACCTAAGGAGATGTATGGTTAGAGGTAGAGAAAAGTAGGACATAAAGCCCTGCAAGGGTGACTAGAACACAGTGTGACATTTCGTGGGGCACAGATCAAGATACCGAATGTAGATTTCTAGCAATAGAATGAAGCAGAATGTCTGTCAATTTTGTCCACCTAGCAGTTTTTCTTAGTTTTGGCCATCTCAAAGCATAGTATGTGCCAGGCAGTGCCTTCAAGATAGATAACTTACTAAATTTCACTTCAGTTGAGTTAAAGAGGCATTTCACTTCTGTACTTGATTTCCAGTCTGTTATTTCTATCCCATGTTTAATCATGTTAGGTCATTATAATGCTTTTTTAGTGCAGCTCCTTCTCTGAAACAGTTTCTTATTCTATGTGTTTCCAAAAGGGAATATGAATATATGCTTTCATGTAAATGAAAGAAAAAAATTGTTTATTTTAAATTTAACAAAACAAAAAACAATCGCACTCTGAAAATTTTACATTGGAGCTACTTCAATGCTCTATGTTTTCTGCGTTTTGTACATCCATGGAAAGATGTCAGGTATGCTATAGGTAAATAGATAATTTAATGTTTGGCTGTTTAATTTCTTTACTTTGTACTTGGGGAAACCAGTAGGAGAATAAGACTGTGAAAACCTTTCATCATAATTTGCAAAAAGAAAAAAGGAATGAGGATACATTTACCTGAACCTCAGCCCTTCTAAATAAAATCTATTATTTCTACTGAGCATCAACCTTTTAGTTTGCTAGGGATAATAACAGTTATTGAAATGCTAAAAATGTTTTTTTCTCTATGTGGAAAATATTGCATATGATATATATTTTAGATGTTCTACTAGTTACTTGATATGACCCGGACTAAAGTGAGTATATATGCTGTATACTAAGTCTGTGTACCACTTTCCTGATTTACCTTTTTAGAGCAATACCCTTAATTTTACTGCAGTTAGTATAGAATACTAATATTTTCCTTAACATCAAAACAAGTCAGAAACTGGCCAAATAAATAACTGGCATTTGTATTACCTAACATGCAGGGGAATACTGGCCTATATTTTTGTGGGCTTTTCTGTGGCATCCCAGGATTGGGGGTTCACAGGCATGGAAAGAACCAGTGAATAGTCAAAAAAAATGAAAGAGTTAATTTTAGGTATGCCTCATTTCCCTAACTGCAATTTTAAAGGGTAGATGGGGAAGCCTGAAAAATCCAGAGGCTCAAAGCCTTAGAAATTAAAGAAAAGGCTGGCTATAGAGATACAGAAATAGTGGACAGCATCAGCATAAAGTCATTCTTTGCAAAAGTCAGAACCAGGAGCTATGAACTGAATTATATTCCCTCAAAATTCATACATTGAGCCCCTAACCCCCAATATGACAGTATTTGGAAATAGGGGCTTTGTAGAAGAAATTAAAGTTAAATGAGGTCAAAGGGTATGGCTCTGATCCCATAGAATTACAAGAAAAGACACCGGGGAGCTAACCCACTCTCTGTCATATGAGGACACAGTGAGAAGGCAGCCATCTGCAAGCCAGGAAGAAGGCCAGCACCAGAAACCAGCCTTACTAGATCTTGATCTGAGACTTTTAGCCTCTGGAACTATGAGAAAATTAACTTCTGTTTTTTAAGCCATACAGTCTATATTTCATTATAGCAGCCCAAGCAGACAAAGGTACCTAGCAACTGTGTTTATTTATGACTTCTGACAAACAGAAGAGTGGCAGAAAGTTTGAGAGAATGAAGTGTTAGTTTTCAAACATAAGCCACACACTGAGATGTTATACAAAACTTGGGCTAGATCATAAGAAGCTTAAGAAACAAATAGACTTATTTTAGAAATTGATCTTAAAAATCCCTGAATCTGTAGAATTGTAACTTCAAATACATTTTAAAAATCAAATACTATTGTTTGGAATATAGGATTTTTTTATTGGTTGATAGGAATCCATGAGTGAAATATCTCACTTTACAATATAAATCTCTACACAAAGCTCACAGTATAATGTTTCCATAATTTGGCCACATGTAAGAGTAGTTCTATAAAGAACATTTCCTAGCTTGATTTTTATGTATAATTGATGCATACTGCATATTACACTTGCTTTTACAAATGACCTAGAGATGCAGGACTGATGATAAGTTCTCAGTCAATTCATGATTGTCAAAAACCAACAGCAGGTCTTTTATACTGACCTTCCAGAGTCGTTATTAGTCAGTTAAAATTAATTCCATTACATGAAATAGGCCAGGTGTGGTGGCTCACGACTGTAATCCCAGCCACTTTGGGAGGCTGAGGTGGGTGGATCACAAGGTCAGGAGTTCAAGACCAGCCTGGCCAACATGGTGAAACCCAATGTCTACTAAAAATACAAAAATTAGCTGGGCATAGTGGCGTGTGCCTGTAATCTCAGCTACTTGGGAGGCTGAGGCAGGAGAATTGCTTGAACAGGGACCTGGGAGGCGGAAGTAGCAGTGAGTGAGATCGCACCACTGTACTCCAGCCTGGGCTACAGAGAGAGACTCTGTCTCAAAAAAAAAAAAAAAAAAAAAAAGAAAAGAAAAAAAAGAAAGAGACTCTTCTATTACATTCAGTATAAACTAATGAGGTTTAATCCAAAGTGAAAATAGATCATTCAAATAAGTACTGTCTCAAGGAATTTAGAGATATGGTGATTTATTGCTTTCCATTTCCTCATCTTAGTTTTAATGCATATACAAAAAAATTAGGTTGGCTTCTTTGGTTAACAAATTCATTCATTAAGCATTTTATTGAAGTGGAATGGCGTAATGGAAAAAATAGAAATTTTGGAGATTTGAGAGTCAGAGATTTGAAACCTGGCTCTATACCACCTCTTGAGCTCTGACAAGTCACTGAATCTCTCAGAGTCTACAATTCACCTTTGAAAAACAAGGATAATAGTTTTGTGTGGATTAAAAATAGTATCTAGAGTACCCCGCACATAGTAGTTCTTTAAAATTTGCCACTGTCATTTAGGAAGTATTTACAATGTATGAAACGATTATAAGAGGTACAACAACAAGTAAAAAATTGCCTTCATCCTCAAAGAATTTACAATAGTGGAGCAAAACACGTAAAAATAAATGCTATAAGTTGTGGATGCTAGGAGAGAAGTCAGTCTATATCATACAGTGATTAGATAATCCCAACTATTTGAAAATCTACCAATAAACTACAATAGCTAGTCTTGAAAGCTAAGCTCTTCTTAAGCAATACTGTGAATATACAAGTTGATTTAAAACTAGATATTCTGATTAAACACGTTTGAAGTGACTAACAATTGTCATGTGACCAATGATAATGATGATAATGAAATGTTTAGGGGTAGATTTGTTTTTTTAAAAAAGTCTTTTAAAACTAATGCTTAAAAATTTTACTCACTTCCTTTGTATTCTAGATCATCGCTATCATATATGAAACAGGAACAACATGCAGGACCATTTATATTTGAATCATTTTATTTCTTGGTAATTACTAAACCATAGTTGGGAGGTGTTAGAATTTTGAGGACAAGGTTTGAGAAGTGTTATGCTACATAAGGTACTATTTAGAATTATTAAAATCCTAAATTAATAGGAAAATAAAACCCTAACTTGGTAAAATTCTATTTTAAGCTGTATCTCTCACCAATATTAGTTTTTACTATTACTTTTGAAGAGGGTGATAAAATTATTTTAAATGCACATTATTCTGTCAAAGGATCCATATACAATTTTTACTTAACACAGGTTTTCATTGAAACAGTATTATAACTATTTAAAATAAAAAAGTACAAAATCACAGATTTTCATAATTATGTGATGTGGAAAATAATTCTTTTGAACCAAAGTAAATCTTGGTGAAGGCAAGATTTTTACCTTCTGTCTTCTTGCCTTAATTTATTACCAATTTTCAATCACACAAAGATGTGCTTACCCAAAGCCCTGTAATAATCCTATTGTCATTTTAAATGTTTTGGCCTAAAGTAGACATGAAATCTTTTAACCATGAAATAACAGCATTGTAAATCAAATGTTTATATTTTTTAAATGACTGATACATTGCATACACATATGTAAAAGATGTATTTTTATTTTATCTAACAGACTCATAGAGCAGTTACTATGCGCCGAGATCGAAGCACCTTGCAGATATTTCAATTAAATTACTCGTACCAGCTGGGCACGGTGGCTTATGCCTGTAATCCCAACACTTTGGGAGGCCAAGGCAGGTGGTTCACTTGTGGTCAGGCGATCGAGACCAGCCTGGACAACATGGTGAAATCCCATCTCTACTAAAAATACAAAAATTAGCCAGGTGTGGTGGCCCATGCCTATAATCCCAGCTAGTTGGAAGGCTGAGACACAAGAATTCTTGAACCTGGGAGGCAGAGGTCGCAGTGAGGGGAGATTATGCCACTGCACTCCAGCCTGGGCAAAAGAGTGAGATTCTGTCTAAAAAAGACAAAAAAAAAAATTACTTGTATGATGCTAATGTACATTTTGAAAAAGATAAGATTTTGGGATAATCAGAAAACCCCAGAGTGAGTTGGTGACAGGATAAATTAATAGGAAGGTAGATGAAATCTATTAATAGCTCATAATATTCTACTTGTGTCTTCCTCTAGGTGCTTTAAGCAGTGCAAACAAACACACTCATGTCTTAATATTTTTCTTTCAATCTGTTCATTGCTTCCCTGGCAGTAAACAGTAGCAATTTTTGCCAATCCTTGTACTCTAACTCAAATGGAGGCATAGATAAGGATGGACTCTGTCCTTTACTTAAACAGGCAACTCAGTTGATTTAAGTCTTAGTATTAGTGAGCACCATACTGGAAGAGTTTTGTTCTTCATGTAATTCAGAGCCCAGGAAAATGCCTAGCATATAGTCTATTCTCAACACATATTAATCTAATCAACAAATAAGTTTTGTCCTAAGTAACTGGATTATCTTTTCATTAAGGGATTCCTTGAAATTGGTGAAAACCTTTTCTAAAAAAGGAATTTCTTTTTCCCAGTAGATTGTCAACTAGGTAAACAACAAGCAATTCAAGAAGGAAGCTCTGCCCTATATCTTCAGCATCTGAAATAAAATTATTTTTGGATTTTCTTAAACTTATGTATATTTACTGAGAATAGTAGCTACCCCAAATTAACAATCCAGTCTTAAAAAGTAAAGAGAATGGATTGAGTCTCTATTTTTCTGGGAACTGAAAAGCTATTGAAATTATCAAATAAATTTCTATTTCTTTGTTTTGTAGTTTTCTTTTGAAGTAAAAATTTTCATGTCTTTTGAGATGCAAAATTTATTTGTAAATAATTACACTAAGTAATAAGATGGCTTTTCTGTCCAGCAGTTTCTACTTTCCATTTTCCATTATGCTTCTTAATTACTAAATCCATTCAAATGTAATATTCTTTATTACATTTATACTTACCTAAACATTGTGAAATTGATTGACAGTCTTTTCTTGTTCAAGTGGAAAAAAATCAAATTGGCAAAGACATTTGATCTCCAGTGATTCTGGATAGGGATTGCAAAAAGAGAAACAAAATTACAGGACCAGTCCAAGTGTTGAGACCAAAGGTAAAGGCAAAAGAGAAATCAAGAAAGAGTTCTGTGTTACCACCCTGCACCTTGGGAAAGCACCACACAAACCAAATGCAGAATTGAAGTGTCAATCAATAGAAAACTAAGATGAGTTTCAAAGTATAAGCTGTACAACATAGTGCCTAAAACTGACTTCGAAAGGAGGCAAAGCAAAAAAAGTGAAAGAATAAAGTATAAAAATAAGATAGTTTATCTACTATTAGTATATCCTCCCTGACTTGAAAACTTCAGGAAAATCACAACTATATGGGCCCCTGAGGGAATATGTTAGTATGTATAATAATTGAGTTTTCCAGATA
Organism: Symphalangus syndactylus; assembly: GCF_028878055.3. Taxonomy (NCBI): domain Eukaryota; kingdom Metazoa; phylum Chordata; class Mammalia; order Primates; family Hylobatidae; genus Symphalangus; species Symphalangus syndactylus. Next base: position 36,253,686 of record NC_072434.2, read on the forward strand.
GTCCAAAGCTAAAAAAGGAAATAGATTTTATTTGAGTGTGAACCAGATAGAATGAAAGAATAAATAGCTTCTACATGAGGGCACCAAGGAGTTTCGTATGAATAAAAATCCAGGTGCTTTTAGTGATTTTCTATTTTAGCCTGTCAAAAATACTATAAACCGGCAGGGTGTGGTGGCTCACTCCTATAATCCCAGCATTTTGAGAGGCCAAGATGGGAGGGTCACTTGAGGCCAGAAGTTCAACACTACCCTGGGCAACATACCAAAAAATAAAAAAAAAAAATTAGCAGGGCGTGGTGGCGCAAACACACACCTGTAGTCCCCACTACTCAGGAGACTGACATGGTAAGATCACTTGAGCCCAGGAGTTTGAGCCTGCAGTGAGCTAAAACAGCACCATTGCACTGAATGAAGCCTGAGAGACGGAGCTAGACCCTCTCTCAAAAAACTTGAAAAAAAAAAATATATACTATAGGCTTACCTACTGGCTATTTTCGTTTGCTTGGTGGGTACATGAAAACTTGTCCCATGGTATGGAGAGATGCTATTGAATAGTGTTCCTTAGACCATTATTCTTTAATCCCAATTCAAAGATTTGATTTGCCAAATCATACTGAGAAAAATGACTCTATTATAGAATGTTAATTTCCATAATAGTGTAATGATTAAGAGTTGGCTCCAAAGTCAGACAATGTAGGTTCAAATCTTTGCTCCACCACTTATTGTATGATCTTGGGCAAGTAACTTAAACTCCCTGCCCTTCAGCTTCCTCGGTTACAACATGTCATTAACAATTGTCCCTACCACATATGGCTATGTGAGAATTAAATGAGTTTTGACACATAAAATAATTTAAACAATGCCTGACACATAGTGTTCACAGCAAGTATATAATTATTAATTTAATTTTTATTATATGAAATAAATAACATATATTATGTCTCATATATTCAAATTTCAAATAATATGAAATTAGGAAAATCAGTAATAAATAATATTCACTAACCACATAGACTTAACTGGAAGGCTTGAGCTAAGAAAAGACAAATGATGAATTATATAAAATCCTTAAGTCCAGACATCTTTAATAACACATGTTAAATTAATGTCCTTTTACATTGCGGACAGAAACACTCTAAATAATTTATCACTGAGTGATTATCCTTAGCCTACTTATGGAATCTGGCAGCAGGAGACTATAAATATGCACATACCTATATATTTATCTCTCTATATATGTATGTACATCCTGGAATTCTTGTGTCATTATTATTTCTTTGTTCCTCCTATAGATTATATCAAATCCAGTCCCTAAAATGGAAGAAGCCAAAAGCCAAAGTTTGGAGGAAGACTTTGAAGGACAGGCCACACATACAGGCAAGCAAAGCTAGAAGAAAAAATAATTATTAAATTAAAATTAAATATGGCAATATCTAATGTTCTTATTGACACTATTCAGTACATACTTTAAGTAATATCTTTATATAAATTGTTATACTAATCTAAAAAATATTTGAGTCAGCAAATTAATTTTTGAAATCAAGTAATTCCTAACAGTTTTATTTAGATGTCAAAGAGTAAAAAAAAAAAACAACACCAATTATTGGCAATTTCTTGCTGCCCAACTATCACAAGACCTCTTATCTACACTATAATTAAGCCACTTTCCTCTCTCCTGATTGTACCCCACCCTCAGTACAAACTTTCATTGTAAACAAGATTAGATCAAAAGGTAAATAAATGGCCTTTAATTTCATTTTTTAATCTAATAAAATAAAGAGAATGATAAGATATTCCCTTTATTTTTTTGAATAAATAAATTTCAGTATTCCTCCAGAAAACCTAACACTTCATTTCATCCAGAGTCTGTTTTCTTAATCTGTTAAATTATGTTTGGCTATCTATATGCCAGTCCTAAGAGCTTAAAACTTAAATATCATGACTTAAATTTAAAAATTCACATTTAACTCTATTGAATCTTATTTGAATGGTAATTTCCTCTCTCTTTTAATTTGGATTGAGCCATTAAATTTAGCCAGAAATTTGAAAGAATTCACAAGAGTACCAGCCAAAATGTGTGGAGATTTATTTTATAATAGCAATGTGAGGAATACCTTCCTAATTATGACAAAAACAAAAACAACAACAAAAAGACCATTGAAGAAAAGGTTGGTAAATTCATTTATAAAAAGGAAGGAAGGATGGATGGAGGGAAAGTGGGAGACAGGGAAAAAAAGGAAGGAAATATCTGCTGTCTGATAAAGGTCACCAGGAACAAAAGTCAAAAAGCATTTAACAAATTGGGGAAAAACATTTGCAACTCAGTCGACAGTGTCAGTTTCCTAATATATATTAAGAGCTTCTACAAATCGATAAGAAAAGAAACCGATTACTAAATAGAACAATGAGCAAAAGATAGGACAGACTATTCATGGGGAAAAGAAGAAACAGAAAAAAGTAACACAAAAAACTATAGTGAAAGCAAGTAAGTTTAATAACACATTTTTGGCACCCTCATACGTTGCTGATAGCAGTGTAAATTGGTACAATCTCTGTAGGGGCAACCTAGCAATATCAAAATTAGTAACGTATATGCCCTTTGACTAGGGAATTTTACTTATATAACCCTAACGATACCTGCACAGAGTTTTAAAAATGTATGCACAAGATTCTTCACTCAGCATCATATGTCATAGAAAAAACTGGAAACAACAATGTAGATCACTACGAAACTGTTTAAGTCAATTATGTCTATCTACACAATGGAACACCATGCCTCAATTTTCTAAATAAGGAAGAACCTCTTCATGTGTGTATACTGAAAAAATCTCCAAGATATAGTATGAAACAGAAAAAACAAGGTAAGGAAAAATGCAGATAATACACCACCATTTGTAGAAAACAGGAACAAAATGGATTCTCTTTTTTAAACAAACATAAAAACATGTATATTTTGTATATGCATAAAACATATCTAAAATATTGATATGAACACTGTATGTAAAAACAAAAAGCTTTAATTTCCTGCATATAATATAAATACATTCATAACAAATTTATATTAAATATATATCATATATAAGACAAATAAAAATTATTAGGCAATATGGAGGAGAAAGAAGGAATACATCCACATATAAAATATGATATAGAATACGGACATTAAAGGTGTGGATATAGCTAAGCTTTAGTGAAGGCTAGTCAGTTTAATATTCCTTGTTTTAAAGAATTTAAGACTTTCTTAAATGAATAATGTTGTTAGTCATCAGGTCAACCGAATATCAGAATTCCAGTTAAATCATCCTTCATTTAGTTAGTTTTACTTAAATCTGCCAATCTGGCCAGGCACAGTGGCTCACACTTGTAATCCCAGCACTTTGGGAGGCTGAGGTGGGCAGATTACTTGAGGTCAGGAGTTCAAGACCAGCCTGGCCAACATAGTGAAATCCCATCTCTACTAAAACTACAAAAATCAGCCGGGCGTGGTGGCATGTGCCTGTAGTCCCAGCTACTCGGGAGATTGAGGCAGGAGAATCACTTGAACCCAGGAGGTGGAAGTTGCAGTGAGCCAAAATCACGCCCCTACACTTCAGCCTGGGCAACAGAGCAAGACTCCATCTCAAAAAAAAAAAAAAAATCTGCCAATCCTATTCTTTCTGTGTTTGTAAAATATGCCTAGAATCTTAGAAGAATGGGATGGTCTCGTAATAATTTTCCTAAAGCCATTTTAGTTTTGTTGAGGTCAGGTCCCCTGCTCACCAGTTGTTTTTTATATACTATTGTTATTTTGTTTCCCCAACATTCCCAGTTTCCTTTATTAATACTGTAATGCCAATTTTAGTTTGTTGCTGAAGTTTTTTTCTTAGGTAATAAAAGTGCTATTTTTTCCAAAATTCCAGTATCCTACCTGGACTCTAATTTTTAAATATATTAACCCTACCCTTTTGCCAGTAGTTCAAAGTGCATAATTTATATTTTCATTATTGCAAATGTTTCCGAAAGATCCTTTACCAAAACCCATTTAACAAGATTAATGTGGGAGCATATTTTTATGAGCAGGGCAGTCAGAAATTTCTAGTCCAAACAAGATGTTTGTTTCTAATGCAGGAGATAATAAGTTTATTCCATGACAATACTTACACAAATTTCAATTATGCCAATAGTCCTTTTGAAAATAAAAAGGAAAACAATTTATTTTTAATTTCATTCCAGGACCCAAAGGAGTAATAAATGATTGGAGAAAGTTTAAATTAGAGAGTCAAGACAGTGATTCAATTCCACCTAGCAAGAAGGAGATTCTCAGGCAAATGTCTTCTCCTCAGAGTAGGAATGGCAAAGATTCAAAGGAACGAGTCAGCAGAAAGGTAAGATAATACAAAAATCAGCAATAAATAATTTACAATGTGTTTTCTAATCTAAATCAATCTAGAGAATCACTTTAGACTATTACAAAATATATTCATTACAATATTGCTTACCCTAGCAAAAAAAATGGAAATGAAGTGAATGCCTATTGTGGCATTGTATACTAAGAACAGATACAGTTATGAAAAGAATTAGTTACAAAGACATGAGCTGACCTAGAGATAGTTTCACAATATGAGAAAGCAACATACAGAGAATTCCATCTAGGGAATTGTAACAAACCTGCTCCACTTATTTTGAAAATATGTAAAGAAAAAATAAATGTAAAACTATTTTGAAACATGTAAAATACTACACAAATGTAACACATAATCATTATTAAAAATTTTATGCTAAGGTTAAACTTTGGAAATGTGTCTGAATGCCTACATATCCATATGCCTGAATATGTGAATGAAACAAGTTTTCATATAAATGCTCAAATACATCTTCAAGTCAAATTTGTGTGGTTTGATCTGTTAAATTAACAGAACTATAGCAACAACTTAAACATTATGTGAAACATTGGAAATTTTTAGGATTAAAACTAAATTGGGACAATATTATTATTATTATTACTATTATCATTTTGAGAGAGAGTCTCATTCTGTCACCCGGATGGAGTGCAGTGGCGCAATCTTGTCTCACTGCAACCTCTACCTCCTGGGTTCAAGCGATTCTCCTGCCACAGCCTCCAAAGTAGCTGGGACTACAGGCATGCACCACCATTTTTTGTAGAGATGGAGTTTCACTATGTTGCCCAGTCTGTTCTCCTGGACTCAAACAATCCACCTTCCTCCGCCTGCCAAAATGGTGGGATTACAGGCATGAGCTCCCATACCCACCCCGGGACAGTAATCTTAAAACAGAAAAAAATATCATAAGGAAAAGAGGGCATTAGGGAAACAAATATAAGAAACAGAAACAAAAGAAAGAAGTAATGAAAGCATCATAAACTTTTACTTAACTTAAATCTCAGTGTCTTCTGTAAAATGACACTAATAGTACCTACCTCAGAGGTTATCTGTAAAGATTAGATAACATAATCTATGTGAAGTGCCCAACACCTGGTATGTTTTTCATAAACATTAGTTTCACTTGTTCTCAATTCTCCTCTACTTTAAAAATCCATGGTTCTGAGCTGCTCCACATTTATTAATCACACTATGTCCCATTGTTCCTTTATACCTTTTTTTCTTTTTTGGTTGGGGGAATGGGTGCTTAATATTCTGTTAAATACATTAATAATGGAGTAGCTATTATGAAAGGCCCTGCAGGTGACTTTTTATTCCAACTGCAATGAAAAGTAGCTATCTTAGAAAATGGAATTTGGGCCTTTTCTTACTTCAGCCCAAACTAGTGAATAACAATAACCTGGAGGGCTTGTTAAAATATGGATTACTTAGCCTCACTCTTATAGGTTCTAATTCAGTAAACTTAGGGTGGTGCCCAAATATTTGCATTTCGTAGAAGTTCCCAAGTGATGCTGATGCTGCTGATCCAAAAATTAACCTCTTGGATGATCTGATGAACTCCAAATAGTAGGAAAAGCTGTCTTACTTGAATTTTTTGGATATTCAAAAAAATCAGTAAGTTATAAGATATAATAGTGTTTGTCGCTATAAAGAAAATAAACCAGCATAAAGAATGGAGAGTGTGAGATGGGGACCTTTTTAGGTAAAGTAATCAAGGAAGGTGACATTTAAATAAAAGCTTCAATGAGGTGAAAAAGAAAGGCACATCAGGAGTGAAAGGTAGGTGGTCCAGGCAGAGAAAAGAGCAAAAGTAAACTCCTTCAGTTGAGAATGGGCTTGGTATATCTAAGGAAAAAAACTTCTGACTTAATAATTTCTATCGTTTCTTTATTCTCAGATGAGCATTCAAGAATATGAACTAATCCATAAAGAGAAAGAGGATGAAAACTGCCTTCGTAAATACCGTAGACAGTGTATGCAGGATATGCACCAGAAGCTGAGTTTTGGGCCTAGATATGGATTTGTGTATGAGCTGGAAACTGGGGAGCAATTCCTAGAAACAATTGAAAAGGAACTGAAGATCACCACAATCGTTGTTCACATTTATGAAGATGGTATTAAGGGTTGTGATGCTCTAAACAGTAGTTTAACATGCCTTGCAGCAGAATACCCTATAGTTAAGTTTTGTAAAATAAAAGCTTCGAATACAGGTGCTGGGGACCGCTTTTCCTTAGATGTACTTCCTACACTGCTCATCTATAAAGGTGGGGAACTCATAAGCAATTTTATTAGTGTTGCTGAACAGTTTGCTGAAGAATTTTTTGCTGGGGATGTGGAGTCATTCCTAAATGAATATGGGTTACTACCTGAAAGAGAGGTACATGCCCTAGAGCATACCAAAATAGAAGAAGAAGATATCGAATAAAGATTCATTATGTCAATATCTCATGTTTATCCTTTAGGCATTGGATGATGGTTTTGGTAGTATCTATATTGCTTTAGTGAACACAAAGTATGGGCATGGCTATGCTAATTTGACAAAAATGATTGATGCAACAATCGAGTTATTAGCATTTCTTAGTATTAGTTACTCAAATTGATACAATGCTTGACTACAAAACAGAGCTGTCTTCAGCAACATTATTAGTAAACAAAGAGGATGTGGATAATATCATGACATTTTCAAAAATCCCTTTCAAGTTATGTTTTGTCTTTTTTACTCCATTTTCCTTCCTCACTGTTATTATTATTTGGGCTTTTCAAATTACATTATTCATTATAATTTTCTTTGTGTAATAAAAATAAAATCTCATGAGGAAATAAATTTTCTATTTGAAGTCTATTCTTTCTCAAGCATTACATTACCAAGACCCTAAAAACATTATAAAGCCCAAAATACAAAATATCATTCAGTAAAATACCTTATATTCCAACCAAATTAATGCATAAGAAACTTAGAAACACTGTGCCAAGTTAAAATTGTATTTAAAAAAGGAAGCAAGATCTTCTTATTCTCTGGGTGGAAGAATAATATTTAGTGGTAATAAAATTACAATATTCATTTGTTGATTGCCTATTATGGGCCAGTATTTTATACATATCATCTCTAATTCTTAACCACAAATCTGTACATAGATAGTATTACTCCCATTTTATAAATAGTAAAACAGAGAATCAGAGAAGTGAAGTGTAAGTTCTACTTTTATTTCCCTTGAAAACATTTGGAAGTCTCTCCTCCAACACAAAAACGTGGAAGTGAAAAATAAAATCTGTTTAAAATGTCTTTAAAAGAACAATGAGATGAAGAGCAAGATAAAATAAATTCATAGGTGTCTGAATCACAGTAGAGAAATAATGGTGCTGACATAATATGGCCTGCAATTAAAGATATGGTACTTGATAAGTACCCAAAAAGGGGCTCCCTGTGAGAAATCTGTTTAAAGCAGGTTTGCACAATTTCCTGTAGCAGCTCAATGTTGAAATCAGACATGTGCCACAAAGTCTACTTTTCACTCTCCTAAATGACTATTGTTATAGCTTCTCTCCTTTCCATAAGCCTTTTATATCACTTTCCTCCACTTCAAACATTTCATCTTACTCATACTTCATTGAGAAAATAGAAGATATCAGATGAGACCTACTTCATCTTTCCATCACCAGATCTAAAGTGGACAGGTAAAGTAAACACTGTTTCTGCTGATGTCATGATGGAAGAAGTGTCCATTCTATCTAATGCCAACTGATCAAACTGTGCTGTGAATCCTACTCTTTTTATCCACATAGTAATTATTTCTCCTGCAATTATGACCCCCCTCTCTGCATCATCTCTTTCTTCCTTCTCTATGTTGTATTATTTATATTGGCTTACATGTGAATTTTTAGATTGTCCACTGTTTAAAATACGCCCACTTAAATTTTCCAGCTATCACTCACTTCTCTGCTTTCCTTTACAATCGTGTCTCTCAAAAGAGGTATCTAAAGTCACCATCTTTATTCCTGACTTCTAATTTTTTTTTTCATCTCACTCCAGTCAGGCCTTTGTTCCAAGTACTTAGAGTCAAACTTAATAGCCAATTCTCATTCCTTATTTTTTTTCTCCCTCTTAAAAACGTGTCATAGTTGACTATTTTCTACACCACAACCCACCTTGGTTTTTTTCTTTTTCTTTTTCTTTTCTTTTCTTTTCTTTTTTTTGAGATGGAGTCTCACTCTGTAGCCCAGGCTGGAGTGCAATGGTGCAATCTTGGCTCACTGCAACCTCCACCTCCCAGGTTTGAGTGATTTGCCTGTCTCAGCCACCCGAGTAGCTGGGACTACTGGCATGTGCTACCACCCCTGGCTAATTTTTGCATTTTTAGTAGAGACCATGTTGGTCAGGGTGGTTTCGAACCCCTGACCTCAAGTGCTCCGCCTATCTCAGCCTCCCAAAGTGCTGAGATTACAGGCGTGAGCCACCGTGCCTGGCCTCTTAGCCTTTTTAAGTCACTTCTTTGGCTGTTTTGAAAACTCACTGCTTGTTTGCCTTCTATTCCACTGACTATTCCTTCCAAGTTTCCTTTGCTGATTTATCCTCTAAACACCCCAGGTAACATCCTCCAGTTCATAATCTTAACTACCATTTATATTAAAGCCACCTCAAATTCACATCTCCAGTTTTATCTCTGTCCTAGACTCTAAAATCCTATGTCTCAATTGCAGGAAGGGAAGAAAGGAGGAAACAAATGGGGTGGCAGTGGAGGGGAAGAAGGTCTGCGATTGTACTAGATTTTGGTGAAACAAAAGTGGGTGAGATAGAATTCCTGACTGTGACTACTCCCTAACATAAGGTCACTTCAATGGGTACTGAGTGTTTTTGCTCATGAATCTAAAATTCCATTCTCTACTCTTCTTTATCAATTGGGAAAGTAATTTTAATTGCCCCATGGACTATTTCTAACTTGATGAACAACCGGCATATCACGTGGAGAAAAAGTGCTAGAAAGGAGATATTCGGGGTAATTATATATAAAATAAGTAGCTTTAAAGTAATAGTTCAACATGTTTTCTCCTATCAAGTAATTGCTAACAAATATATTAATCCCATACAGAGTTCTTTGCTAAGGAATTACTGGACCTAAAAAACTGTAGCAAAAAACAGGATCCTTGCATAATATATTTATAATTCAAAAACTCCTCAGTGGAACAACTCTTTATAAATTGACATTAATTCCATGGACTGAAAGTAAATACTTAAAAGAATGGTAGCAAGGCAGTAATGAAGAATAGTCAAATAGGCATCTTAAAAGAGAGCAATATTTTAAGAATAAAATATAAGTTCTTTTTAATCATTAGCCGTTGTTAACTGCTATGTAATGCAGTTTTGTCAGCCAGGCACAGTAAAGCAAGACTGAACAGTGAAAGACTCATCTACAGAAAACAAGAATAAAAATGAGTAAAAATGAGTAATTTGAAAGATTCCTACTTAAAGAAACCTTTACTCTTGAAAGAAATAACCTACCATGCCTTAATTTAAAATAGAGAACTAGCAAGCTTAAGCAGGACTAGGCTCAGGAATGTATTTAACCCATAATTGCCAAAACAAAAGTAACTAGGTGGCACCTGTTTAGAGAGTAAATGATGATAGCAACCATTCTCAAATAAGTACCCGATGACTAATGGATGCCAAGGTGAAGCTTTGATCACAACACTCATCAGGAAGAGTTGAACAAAAAGCAGGATTTGCCTAGAATATTTGAAGCCCGCTGCTGCAGAAATAATGGATTACAAACTCCCCTCATGTAAACACTTAATCTGCAATTCTTTTGGCAGGAGGAGGAGGAGGAGAAGAGATCATTTTTGTCTCAGCAAAAGAATGACATTTTAAATGTAAAGGCTTAAAATGTCATAACATGTCTCATAATAAATCACCCAAATAATAACTGGAATGGACTTGAAGGAAAAGCCAAGAGTGTTAGCTGTAAACTAATAGGAAACTTTGGAGGAAATAGCAAAATTATCCTGTAAAGTCAGAAGCTCATTCATTTATTTGTTCACAAAATACTTATTGATAAGATGCCACTTACCAGCCAGTGTCCTTGATCTCAGGGATCTTAAGGTAAAGAAAACAAACATCAAACAAGCAATCAAAGATAAACGCATCGGCATTTGTATCCATGCGTCTATACTGTAATGGTGGTTAGTATCTTGAACACCAGATCTCCTAGGTTTTAATTCATTCACTGATTTTGTGACTTTGGGCAAATTAGTTAACCTCTCTACTGTTTCCTCATCTGTAAAATAAGAAAAATAATAGCACATGTTCATTGGGTTGTTGTGAAGGGAAAATGAGTAAATTATGTAAACTAGAGCAGTACCTGACACTGACATTACTCAAATGGTAGTTTTCATTATTATTAATAGATACACATGAAGTAAAATGGTGCATACAGTACATAGATATATGATTTTAAGGATCTGCTTATGTAAATAAAAGTTAATTTATTAAGAAGTTGGGATTCAATTAATCTATGCTAAACATACCACTCACATTTCTCTATATTAGAAACTTATTCAAACTTTTATGTATGTGAATTGAAAGAGAGAAGTCCCAAAAACTGCCATTTCAGAATGACTGTAGATATCACAATAAGCAAATTAAATTAAGTTTGAAAACAAAATAAAGTTTAGCACATAAATAAGAAATTCGTTTTGAAGTTTTATACTGAATGTATTATAGAATAAAATTTAATCGTATACTTATCTATTCAAATATATCTAATACATTCTCATGATACAAATTTTATATATTTTTGTTACCTTTCAAACATTTGTAGAATGATTTGTAGTGTCTAATACATACAAGGAATTATGTTAAATAATAGAAGAGATGATGCAAATGTATAATATAATCGTTTCTTTTCAACAGATTTACAGTCTAGGAGGGGAGCACACATTTCTTAAATTAACAGATAGAGTGACATTTTAATTTTACTTATTTATTAAGGTTGAGATCTTATATTCTGGAACCCAGCTTATATTGGATTTCAGTGAAGAAACCGTCATCCACTCATGCCCCTCTGATTAGCTAACATATTCTGGCATGCAGTTCTTCCTTTTACTGCCAACTTCCCTTCAATCTCAATATACCATTCTCTGAAGATAGTCATCTACCCTTCCAGTTCTCTCAATTCATTTTTTTCTTTTCTTTTTTTTTTTTTTTTTTTTGAGACAGAGTCTCGCACTGTCATCTGGGCTGGAGTGCAATGGTATGATCTCGGCTCACTGCAACCTCCGCCTCCCAGGTTCAAGTGATTCTCCTGCCTCAGCCTCCCGAGTAGCTGGGGTACAGGCGCCTGCCACCAAGCCCGGCTAACTTTTTGTATTTTAGTAGAGATGGGGTTTCACCATGTTGGCCAGGCTGGTCTCGAACTCCTGACCTCAAGTGATCCACCCGCCTCAGCCTCCCAAAGTGCTGGGATTACGAGCTTTAGCCAGGATTACAAGCTTGAGCCACCGCGTCCGGCCCTCTCGATTCTTTTCTACCAAACCACATGTTAAGACCTGCAATTTCTCAGCCTTGCCTGTTTGACACTGCCTTTCTCCACTTTCCCTGTTTCTATCCTTCCTGTGCAGCCTAAACACTTGACAGATGTCATCAATCACCTTGCTGCTGGCACTTCCCCCATTTTTATCCCTTTATTCTTCCAAAGCACTTATCATTTAAATCCCAAAACTTCCAATCATTTCAACCATCTGATCTGTCTTTTCCTAACTACTAGCTGGTAAGTCCTACTCAACAAAATTGTGCCTTCCTCAAAATTTCATACATATATCAACCAATCAGTGCTCTTCAACTAGGGTCCATAGCTTGTTCCGCAAACAGATCCCTCTTCCGTTTCCCACAGCAGCTATTCCAAACCTTCATTATTCTCCTTAGTCTCCCTCTCCTAAATCCTTAAACGACCTTCTTTCAACATCCCAGTAGAAACTGAGCCTACCAGGCATGAACTTCCCTAATTTCTTACCCCACATCTATTAGCTCATCTATTTTCCATTTTATTGTTCTCAAAGATGTATTTCTATGTGAGACTAATATTGTCATCTGTGCTTTTAATTGGATTATAATACATTCAAATTTCTTTTTTACTCATATTACAGTTCTATCCCCTCCCTCTATGTTTTTTATTCACAACCTAAAAACAACTTTCCATCTCTTATTTAAAAACTTGTCTTGGTTCTTCCAAATTATTACTACCTATTGTCTCTAGTATTCTCCTTCTCTTCTTCATTCCCAAAACTCCTTGAAAAAAAAAGAACAACAACAACGAACAAAAATTCAATGTATTTAATCTTCTTCCTTTCTTTCCATTTATTTTTCCACCTATCTGCCTCAACTATTCCACTGCAAGTGGTTCTGATACAGATCAACAATGACCTCTGTGTCAGGCAGGTCCCTGGAAGGAAGCAGCACAAAGAGAAAAGGTATGATTAAAGGGAGTTTAAAGAAGACTATTTGCACACGTATGTTTATTGCAGCACTATTCACAATAGCAAAGACTTGGAACCAACCCAAATGTCCAACAATGATAGACTGGATTAAGAAAATGTGGCACATATACACCATGGAATACTATGCAGCCATAAAAAATGATGAGTTCATGTCCTTTGTAGGGACATGGATGAAGCTGGAAACCATCATTCTCAGCAAACTATCGCAAGGACAAAAAACCAAACACCACATGTTCTCACTCATAGGTGGGAATTGAACAATGAGAACACATGGACACAGGAAGGGGAACATCACACACCGGGGCCTGTTGTGGAGTGGGGGGAGTGGGGAGGGACAGCATTAGGAGATATACCTAATGTTAAATGACGAGTTAATGTGTGCAGCACACCAACATGGCACATGTATACATATGTAACTAACCTGCACGTTGTGCACATGTACCCTAAAACTTAAAGTATAATTTAAAAAAAAAAAAAGAAAAGACTATTTACAAGGGTCTAGGCAGGAAACTAACAAGAGATAGTGAAGCACTACCTATTAACAGGTGAAAGTGACTACTACCCACAGGCCTGGAGGGGGCAAGAAACCAGTGAGACCTGCAGCTATAGGAAAAAGCTGCCCAACAGGAGCTTTAGCTTTTGGAAGAGAAACACTGCCCCTGTCACTCTGTGGGCCAGCAGGGACAGAGCTTCAGGGAGAAACAACTTGCATTCTCTCCTCGTGCTCTTCTATCTCTTTTCAGGACCTTTCATTGGCAGAATCCAGCTGAAAGCCAGAGGGCAAGAGAACCTTGTTGATGAAGTCTGTTAAGTTAACCTTCTCTAGGGATAAAACAGGATGGAGAAAGATAGAACGTGAATTTTAAGAAGCAAATGGAGAATATCCAATACACCACCTAACCACCAAGCCCGTTAGACTCAACAGTCCTCATCTTACTTAATTTTCGGCTACATTGAATGCTGATTACCACTCCCAAATTGAAATTCTTTCCTCACTTTGGTTTTCATAATACCATTCTCCAGATTCTTCTCTGCTTCTGTGACCGGAGGCATGCTCCTTGTCTATTGGTGTTTTGTGGATTAGTCTCCTCCCTCACACTTCAGATGCTGTTATTCCCTCTGACGACTTCAGGTACTATCTACACCGATGCTTCTGAAAATCACCACTATTTACATTTTGGGCCAGATAATTCTTTGCTGTGGGGAGTTGTCTTGTGCATTATAGTATGTTTAGCAGCATTCCTGGCCTCTAACCAGTAGATACTATTAGCACCCCTCCCTCAGTTGCAACAACTAAAACTATCCTCAGACATTGCCAAGTGTCTTCTGGAAGGTAAAAATCATCCCCAGGAAAGAACTGCTTACCTCTACATACAGAATATGTCTCTGTCCTCTGAGTTCCAGGCTGATGGAAACTTAATTACCATCATCTGTCTCCTGGACAATTGCAATCATTTCCTAAGTGGGCTCCACAACTCCCAGTCTTCATGCTCACACCAGACTGATCCAAAAAAGATTGTGAATGTGTGAGGGAATCCCAAGGTTGTCAAGCCATGCAGCTGAAAATATTCTTAAAACATCTACGAGACACATGAAAAGAAGTGGAATTGTAAGAGTTTTTGACTTACACTCTGAAACATTTGGGGATGTAGATGCTTTTCTTGATGACCTATGACTTGTGGAAGTGAAGTAGCTCCGTACAGAAATATTGTACCTCCCATTACAGGAAAAGATGTTCTTTCAGAAGAAAGTAAACTCAACAGCAGCATTTCTCTAGTCAATTTTCAAAAGTTTGGTCTCTAACTAGAAGTTTAAAACGTGAAAAGAGTATAATGACTAAAATGGTACTAACATATATTTAGATAAAAATATGCAGGCTCTATGACAAAACAGTTATCTTTTACAACAATTGGACTTGAAAAAATTACACACACACATACACACACACACACACACACATATATATATATATACACACACAAACAAACAATAATCATTTTAACTTGACTTTTCAAGATAGGTGCTACTTCAGTAACTCCTGTGCTTTTAATAGGAAAATTTTGAAAAATCATGTAAGAACAAATACATTTGTCATAGGTAGTCGTTTATATGCCTTGCTACGAAAATAAAGTACCTCATGAACAAGTTAGATATTGCATTCCTGAAACATATATAAAAGTCAAATACTATGTATGTTCATAATTACTAAAGAATTGACGTAAAGACAGTATAATCCATGCTGTGGAATAGCTTTGTTGCACCAAATATGGCCAACATTTTTATGATGTGTTATGTTACCTAATTATTTCACATACATTACCTCATTTGAAGAACTACAAGACACAGTTGCTCTATGAGGTAGGTAGAACAATGTTTTCAATATGTCCTCCTCAAGTATGACAAAATTGAAGTGTCTGTGGTTAGCTGACTTGTCCAGGTTATGCAGCTAAGAAGATATAGAGTTTGAATTTAACCTTAGGCCTCCCATCCCTGGTTCCTGTGCTTTTCATATCACAGCGTACTTCTTACTGGCAATCATCAATGCAAAGAATGCATTAACAACAAAATTCAGGATTATCTAAGATTAGAAGATCTAACTTAATATATTTCAGGCCCATATATCGATTCTGCAGGAAAAAAACAAAAACGAAAGAACAAAGTTACCTGGAATCCAGAGAAAGCTTCAGTTAAGTTCCACAACTCTAACAACTAATACAGTGGGTAGGACTCCGGCAGAGAGAACAAAGCAAAGTATACGGTAATCTCAGTTTTCAATTATGGATATTCATTATTTGGGCAATAGCATTTAAGGAAAACATTTAATTTTACCTTTACTTGAGGCTTTCACCTATAACAGCTGTCAGTCTGTTCATCTTTCAGGGATTTTTTTACATAGTATAAAAGAAAATACTCCTCAAAATTAGTTTTTCATAAAATAAGGTGTTTCACCCTAGGTCATTTTATTTCTTAGAGCGTTCACTCCCTGCTTCCAATAATTGAACACAGACTAGCTTGATTTAAACTTGTTATATTAAAAACATTAATTCATTTTAAAGGTTTACATATATTCATTGCTAACAACATACAATTATTTCCCCTACAGGGTTCCCGTTACAACAAATTAGATGCACTTTCAATAGGCAATAGTAATCACACATGAAATTGAACTTTCTCGGCAACTTGAATTACAGAGACTTACATAATAAACTGTGTAAGTCCCACAGAAGTTTAGAAGAATAAGGCCATGGCTCTATATTACATTTATCTTTTATTAAAAATAAATAAAGATGTCATTTTTGTCAATCATTGTCTCTCCAATTTATTTTTTCCCCTCTTCAAGCATTTCCAGAGAATGAGGATTTTTAATTTTCTTTTTTGTTGCTTTTGTTTTGGTAGGGAAATGGAAAGGACTTTTAAACCTCCATTTGGCTTTCCCTGAAGGAGCAGCAAGGAGTTTCTATTTGAAACCAGAGTTATTTTACCATTCTTTCCAGTTCCAGAGTAAGAATTTAAAGAGGCAATCATTCCAAACATAATAATAGTAACAAAAACCATAAATGATTTCAATTTAACAGTTATGAGGTATATATTGTCTAATTAGACTTTTTTTAAACCCAGGTACTGGCTATTCGAAAGAGATACATTCAAAACATAAGGATACAGAAAAGCAAGGTGTAAAATGATGGAAAAACTATATCTAGCAAATACAATTCTTTAAGTAAGTATCAATTAATATCAGACAAATACATTTAAAGAGAAAAAGCATTATTAGATATAGAAATATATCTTATATACGTAATGTAATATTACTTACATTATTACATGACTATAAAATGGTACAATACCACTAGGATGATCTAAAAATT
Source organism: Symphalangus syndactylus (assembly GCF_028878055.3). Lineage (NCBI taxonomy): Eukaryota > Metazoa > Chordata > Mammalia > Primates > Hylobatidae > Symphalangus > Symphalangus syndactylus. The sequence goes on from NC_072434.2 coordinate 36,270,418, forward strand.
TTAAACATATATATGGCTAATAAAATGTCACAGAATATACATGGTAAAAACTGACAGACTACAAGAAAAAAGTGGCAATCCACCATCAGAAATTTCAGTGCAGTTCTTTCAACCTTTGCTAGATCGCGTAACAAAAAATTAGTATCTATGTAGCTATTAACCACAGAATTAACAAGCTTGATCTAAAGGACATATTTAAAACACTGCAACGGGCCAGGCGCGGTGGCTCATGCCTATAATCCCAGCACTTTGGGAGGCCAAGGTGGGTGGATCACCTGAGGTCAGGAGTTCAAGACCAGCCTGGCAACATGGCGAAACCCGTCTCTACTGAAAATACAAAAATTAGCCAGGCATGGTGGTGGGCACCTGCAATCCCAGCTACTCGGAAGGCTGAGGCAAGTGAATCGCTTGAATCCGAGCGGCAGAGGTTGCAGTGAGCCGAGATCACACCAGCGCACTCCAACCTGGGCCACAGAGTGAGACTCCGTCTCAAAATAATAATAATAAAATAATAAAAATAAAGCATTGTAACTAATAATTAGTACAGTAGCCACTTTTCCCCCTCCAACACACAAGGAACATTTTCAAAAGTTAATAATGAGCTAGTATACTTAAGACAAATTACTCTTTAGGACCACAATGCAATTAAGTAGAAATTAATAACAAATATGTATTTGCTATTAATAATAAATACACATACATCTAAATAACTTCTGTGTCAAGGAATAAATTATACCGGAAATCTGAAATTCTTAAAACTTAAAAATAATAAGAGTTTTATATCAAAACTTTGGAATATCAAGAAAATATTACTATTAAAAACATAAATTACAAAAGAAGAAAGACTTAAAACAAATGGCCTAAGTTTCCAACTAAGTTAAGAAAATAAAGCAAACCCACAAAGTAGAAAAATAAGGAAATAAGTATATGCAGAAATTAACATAAATTTTATAGATAGAATTCACATGCCAAAAATTGGTTCTTTAATAAGATTTTTAAAAATCTGGCCGGGTGCGGTAGCTCACACCTGTAATCCCAGCACTTTGGGAGGCTGATGCGGACAGATCACGAGGTCAGGAGTTCGAGACCAGCCTGACCAACATGGTGAAACCCCATCTCTACTAAAAATACAAAAATTAGCCTGGTGTGTTGCCATGCACTAGTAGTCCCAGCTACTCGGGAGGCTGAGGCAGGAGAATTGCTTGAACCCAGGAGGTGGAGGTTGCAGTGAGCCAACACCACACCATTGCACTCTAGCCTGGGTGACAGAGTGAGACTCCGTCTCAGAAAAAAAAAAAAAAAAAAATCTGCCAGATTCACTGCAGGGGGTGTGGTGGCTATGAGAAAAGCATAAATAAACAACATTAAAAAATTTTTTTAAAACACATGCTTAGATAGAGCTGAGATAAAAATGATAAAAAATATTATGAGCAACTTAATGCCAACAAATTTGAAAACAAAAAAAAATAGATTTCTAGAAAAATATAACTTACCAGAATTGATTTAAGACAAATAGAAAGTCTGAATAGCCCTGTAACCAGCAAAGAAACCAGAACAGTAGTTAACAAAATATCACCCCCCAAAAAAACACAGGGCATAGATGTATTTATAAGTTAATTCTATCAATCTGAAAAGAAACATTATTTTACACAGGCTTTTTCAGAGAACAGAAAAGGAGAATAATTATCAACTCATTTTATTAAACTCATATAATCTTTGTACCAAAACTGGACAAGGGCAGTATGAGAAGGGAAAATTACAGGCTAATGTTACTACAAGTATGGAAACAAAAAATTTAAATAAAATATTAGCAAGTCAAATCCAACAGTGTTTGTAAAAGATAAAACATGATCAGGTTGGATTTCTCCCTGGAATATAAGGTTGGATATATAAAGATCACAGTTTGTAGCTATAGGTTATGTTCCTACTGTAGCCTTAATGTCTTTAGTTGCTGGCATCAATACCTAGGTCCCCTCCCACCTCCAAGACATATACGAGAAGCTACCAAAACTTGTTCCGACTGCAATAATTACTCACTTAGGCTGAATGAGCCAAATTCTTTATTAGAACCAGAATCCAACGTCCTCAAAAACTATGAAACTGAACCCATCATGATTCTTAATCTTGCATTAATCACAATCAATATCTAAAACATAAGCCCCCTACCAACTTTTCCCACTCCCTACTTCCTGCCCACTCCCAGCTTGCCCTTCGCCTTGATACTCTACTACACCATCCCCATGAAAGTCTGTGCTTCCTTGCTCTCTAAAATCAGAATTTCCCTCTATTTTCAACTTTTTATCCAAGAATTCCTTCCACATCTCTGCCATTACTGAAATCTGCCTCTTCAAAGAGGGTACACTTTCTCTTTAAGCTTGCAAATGGTGATTTTGTATTATTTCAGAATTCAAATATCATTAGTGACACTATCCCTTACCCCAGATTATTCTTCTCATTGGCTTCCGTAAAAATACTACATATCTTTTAGGCTCATGCTATTTGTATATATCACTTTTTTTCCATCCTTGCAACTGACAAATACTGACCTTCTAATTACGCTACCTTTCTGCTTAAGTTTTGTGGCCATCATTAAACTAAATTTCTACGATCTTTTTTAATTTCAACTCATCTGTCTATTAGATAAGCCTCCCAAATATTGCTCTTCATTTTTTTCTATTCTTGAATCCGAGAAGACAAAGATTGCTGGGGGAAAAATACACAACTTATTCATTTGTGATTACTAACCTCAGAAGGAGTTTTACCACTCTCTGGTAATTCCACGTTATTTCTTTGGCCACTTGATATCCCATTCTTTGCAATACTTCTTACAAATCTTTATTTTCGTCATCCTTCACTCTTGGAAGATGACCTTGACAATTTTATAGAAATCTGAGGCATCAGATGAGATTATCTTCAACTTTTCACCAGCACACCTTCAAATCCATATATATTTACACCTATTTTCTTCCCTCTCTGAGCTATTATGCTAGAAGAGGTGTTCCTTCTCTAAAGGCCAAGAGCCACCTGTGCTTTAGAGTCTATCCTCTCCCACATTCCAAAAATCTTATGTTTATGTTTTCTTAGTTGTGTACAGTCATCTATCTTGTTTCTACACACTTAATTATTCCGTTTCATCAGTATGTTTCCCCTTAATCTGTATATGCACAGTAATATTTAGGCTTAGAAAATGACTTTCCTGAACCTGTTTCTGAATTGTTAAAAAAAAAAAAAAAAAAGGAGGGAGGGCAAGATAGAAATGAAAGTACTTTGTAAACTGTAAAGCACTATTTATTGAGTTAGTGTAATGTTAGAATTTGTTCCCACTTAAAGATCAAAGGAATTAACTGACTTCACAAGGTTTTATTATTTTTCTTTTGGCAGATCTAGGAATATAACTCAATTCTCCATAATTATTAACTACTTATAATTAAAAACTAGAAAATATTTTTAATAGTGCTAACTTGAAAGCACAGAAAAAAATCTATTAAAATTATGTTGGTTATTTTTGTTTAGACACAGAAATTGCAGTCTAACAGCTTATTGACATTCAGAATTTTAATCATGGGGGTAGGCATCTGGTGTTTCTACAACTAAATTGGATTTGCCTAAAATAGAATCTAAGACCTGATTAAACTACCTTCATCCCTATCATTAAGTTCCTCGTCACCATTCTGTAAACAAAAAATCTCCTCAACAAATTGAACAAGTTGAATAAAGGAAAGTTTTCTAAAATATCAAGCCTTTTTAATTAAGGATTTTTGTATAGTGCTCTTCTGGGATCAGAAGTTCCATAGTACAGTACAAAATCTAGCTTCATTTAATGGTGTTAAGTAAATAAAATATCTATAAAATATTTTTACAAAGATGAAAAAAGAAGAAATAAACTATTTCTGATTATTGAGACAAAGATAATAGTTACTTACCCAAATATCTACTCCATATGTCATTGTGAATAATAATCAGTCTATTTCTATTATATTAATACAATTTGAATCTATTTAACAAATCTTTGCCCTACATACAATACAAAACTGTTGTAAAAATCCAATGAAATAATGAAATTGAAACACTTTCAAAATGGCAAAAACAACTGTAACTTCTAACTCTACTTTCATCCTTTGTGCTTAACAAGTAATAAATCAATACCTATTAACATATTAATTTACCTTTTAATAAAATGTTATAAATTTTATGAGACCTCATTGACCACCTTTGATTAATATTCATTAACAGACTTGATATTTCCAACATAATTATTTATTAGGTTAAAATCAGAAATCAAGAACAATTTACCAGATATTTATTATGCATTGGTTAATTTATATTTAGACAGATCTTTTAGGTAAGAGTCAGCAAACATAATGACATTATATTATAATAGGGCTTGATTATTCCTAGCTATGTTGGTGATATAGTCATGAACCTATTGACTATTGAGGATTGTAGGGGTAGGTAAAAGAAAAGACATTTTATTTGTCCCCAGAATTGTCACAGTGAAAAAGAGGAAGACAGAGGCACTATAGTAAAAGACAGACTGTGATATATGTGGATTTTTTTTTTGTAGTAACTATTTCCTTAGGGAACTCTTTTGTCTGTTCTTTCTCCTAAACATGCATATCTTATTTTATTGTAGTTGGCTTTACTGCACTTCACATATACTACATTTTTTACAAGTAGAAAGTTTTTACAACCCTGCATCAAGCAAGTCTATCGTAATTTTTCCAACAGCATATGCTCATTTTCTGTCTATGTATCACATATTGGTAACTCTTGTAATATTTCAAACTTCTTCATTTTCATTATGTCTTTTTTTTTCTTGAGACAGAGTCTCAGTGTGTCATCCAGGCTGGAATGCAGTGGCACAATCATGGCTCACTGCAGCCTCAGCCTCCCAGGCTTAGGTGGTCCTCCCACCTCAGCCTCCCAAGTAGCTGGGACTACAGGCATGTGCCAACCACGCCCAGTTAATTTTTGTTTGTTTGGTGGTGTTGTTTTTGTTTGTTTTTGTAGAGACAAGGTTTCATCATGTTGCCTAGAGTGGTCTTGAACTCCCAGGCTCAAGTGATTTACTCACCAAAGTGCTCAGATTATAGGAATGAGCCACCATGCCCAGCCTTATTATATCTGTTACAGTGATCTGTTATCAGTGACTTTGATGCTTTGATGTTACTATTATAATTGTTTTGGGGCTCCATGAACCATGCCCATATAGGATGGCAAACTTAATTGATAAAATTGTGTGTGTTCTGATTACTCAACCAATCAGTCATTTCCTTGTCTTTCTCCCTATCCCTATTCTCTGAAACACAATAATATTATTATTAGGCCAGTTGATAACCCTACAATGGCCTCTAAGTGTCCAAGTGAAAGAAAGAGGTACATGTCTCTCACTTTAAACCAAAAGCTAGAAATGATTAAGCTAAATGAGGAAGGCATGTCAAAAGACAAGACAGGCTGAAAGCTAAGCCTCTTGCAACAAACAGCCAAGTTGTGAGTGCAAAGGAAAAGTTCTTGAAAGAAATTAAAAGTGCTACTCTGGTGAACATATGAATAAGTGAAATAGCCTTATTGCTTATATGGAGAAAGTTTGAGTGGTTTAGATAGATCAAACCAGCCACAATATTCCCTTAAGACAAAGCCTAGTCCAGAGGAAGGCCCTAACTCTCCTCAATTCTGTGAAGACTAAGAGAGGTGAGGAAGCAGAGAAGAAGTTTGAAGCTGGCAGAGGTTGGTTCACGGGGTTTAAGGAGAGAAGCTATCTCAATAACATAAAAGTGCAAGGTGAAACAGCAAGTACTGATGTAGAAGCTGCAGCAAGTTATCCAGAAGATCTAAGTAAGATAACCAATGAAGGTGGCTAAACAATAGATTTTCAATGTAGATTAAACAGTCTTCTATTGGAAGAAGATCTCATCTACTTTCATAGCTGGAGAGGAGAAGTCAATGCCTGACTTCAAAGCTTCAAAGGACAGACGGACTCTTGTTTTAGGGGCCAATGCACCTGGTGACTTTAAGTTGAAGCCAAAGCTCCTTTGCTATTCCGAAAATCCTAGGGCCCTTAAGGATTATGCAAAATCTACTCTGTCCATGCTCTACCAATGAAAAGTAAAGCTTGGATGACAGCACGTCTGCTTTCCTCATGTTTTACTGAATATTTTAAGCGCACTGTTGAAACTTAATGCTCAGAAAATGATTCCTTTCAAAATATTATTGAAAGAGCTCTTATGGAGATATGCAAAGAGATTAACGTTTGTTTCTTACCTACAAATACAACATTCATTCTTCAGCCCATGGATCAAGAAGTAATTCTGACTTTTAAGTTTTATTATTTAAGAAATACATTTTGTAAGGTGATAGCTGCCAAAGATAGTGATTCCTCTGATGGATATGGACAAACTACATTGAAAATACTTTGGAAAAGCTTAATCATTCTACATGTCATTAAGAACATTTGTGACTCATGGAAGCAGGTCAAAATACCAACATTAACAGGAGTTTGGAAGAATTTTATTCCAATCCTCATCAATGACTGAGGGCCTCAAGACTTCAGTGGAAGAAGTAATTACAGATGTGGTAGAATTAGCAAAAGAACTAGAATTAGAAGTGGAGCCTAAAGATGTGACTGAATTGGTGCAATATCATGATAAAACTTGAATGAATGAGGAGTTGTTTCTTAAGGATGAGCAAATAAAGTGGATTCTGGAGATAGAAACTACTTCTGGAAAAGATGCTGTGAACACTGTTGAAATGACAACAAAGGATTCAGAATGTCACACAAACTTAGTTGAAAAAGAAGCCACAGGGTTTGAGGGGACTGACTCCAATTCTGAAAGTTTTACTGTGGGTAAAATGCTATCAAACAGCATCACCTGCTACAGAAAAATCTTTCATGAAGAGTCAATTGATGTGGCAAATGTCATTGTCTTTCAAGAAATTGCCATGGCCACCCCAACCTTCAGCAACCACCACCCTAAGCAGTCAACAGCCATCAACATCAAGGCAAAACCTTCCACCATCAAAAAGATTATGACTTGCTGAAAGGTCAGAAGATTGCCACTTTTTTTTTTAGCAGCAAAGTGTAGGTATATACATTGTTATTTAGACATACTGCTATTGCACACTTACTAGACTACAGTACAAAAATAATTTTATATGCACTGGGAAAACAAAAAAATTTGTGACTTGATTATGATATTAGCTTAGTTTTGGTGGTCTGGGACCCAGCCCACAATATCTCTGAGGTATGATTGTATTTTCAATCTTCTTTTTTTGACATATACCAAAAATGTGTAGCTACAAATCTCCAGTAATGACTGCCATCAATTCTTTCTCTCTCTACAAGTATGCGCCACTTCCCCAATGAGATATGGGCTTCTTTTTCCCCTTCTGTGGAAACTGGACTGGATCTGTGTTTGCTTTGACCAGCAGAATGCAAAGAGTGACATTCTGGGACTTCTGAGAAGACCAGGCCTTGGGAGGACTAACGGTTTCCACTTCTTTCATCTCTGAACACTGAATCTTGAAACACTCTGTTTTGGAATTCAATCATCATGCTGTGGGAAACCAAGCTCTTTGGAAAAATCACGTGAAGGAAAACCAGATAGACTGTCAACCATGTGGATGAACTGTCTTGGATATCACAGCCTTTAGATAATTGAATACGCCACCCAGCATCATGTGGGGCAGGGCCACCAAACTGGATCAGCTAAGTTCCTTCTATACAAAGAGTCATGAGTTAACAAAATGGTTGGTTTAAGCCACTAAGTTTTGAGGTTGTTTGTTGTGGAGCAAAAGATAACTGAAATAGAAACTGGTACCTAGAAATAGGGTGCCATTGGGTCAAACCCAAAACTTATGTAGCCTCAACTTTGGAATTAAACAGGAAATGCAGACAGTGGTGGCTAGAAGATCAATGAGAAAACAGAAAGGCAACACTTTCATTTGCAGTAATGTGAAAGGTAGAACTAATAAGCTCATGGCAATTGCTAAAGGGAAAACATAACCTAATAAACTTGTGAATCTATCCAAGGAGGCTTCCAGGCAAACATGGAAAATGCCACCTGACTACTTCTAGCTGCCTATCATCAAATAGGAGAAGAGAGAAATAAACTAAATAAGAAACTGTTCAGTTTTGGAGCAAAATTTATAGCATATTTAAAGTGTGTAGAACATCTTTTCCAGCCAGCAAGAGGTTCTCAAGGAAGAAATCACCTTATGGCAAAGATCAAGAATTGTTAGTAAACCACAAAATTAGGATAATTTAGGATCAACAGTGCATCTGTAATATCCTTTAAGGTTTCAGAAATATTTAAGCCAGTGCCTCACAGACCTCTTAGCTAGACAAAAAGACTTCTAAGAATCTTATGAGCACATTTTGTAGATCACTCTGCTCGATAATGAGTATCTAAGGTAGTTAAGGGTGCTGTTCCTCAACATCCTCTCAGTTCAAATTAGAGACAGGCCTGTCTTGAAGAGATGAGTATGGATTTTCTAATGGAAAAGAATGACTCAGAGCAAAGTCAAGATCTTACAGGGAAGAGCCAAGAGTTGAGAACCACTCTCAGGTAGAATTAGGCCCTAATTGACATACATTCTCTGCTCCCAGAACCATAAGAAATTAGACGTGGCCAATTGGAGTTCAGAATTGCTATGAACCATTCACTGCTATGTACCTCTCATTTTTCCTCTTTTTTAAACAACAGTGTATATTGCCTGACTCACCATTGTAGGCTGGGTGAATAGGGGAAAGAAAACTCATCTTTAGTTTCGCACATCTTCGGATTGAGGGAAACTGTAGTAAAGGTGCCTCATATGTAACTGAAACTGGTTTAGATGATGAGATTCTGGGTCTTGAGCTTGAACCTGATGTCATATTGAGATGAGACTTTAAGGTTTCCTAGGAGGTAGTGAAATAATTTTCCATCAGGAACATAAATTACTATGACCAGGGGGTACATTGTAACTACCAAAGATTTCTGCCATCAATTTCTTTCTTGCTTGTGTATGCATGATCCCTTCCCATCAAAAAGGGTTTTTTTTTTTCCTTCTTTAATCTAGGCTAGCCCTGTAGATTACTTTGACCAATACAACGTGGTGAAAATAATGTTCTGGGACTTCCAAGCTAAGGCCCCAAGAGGACTTAGCTTCTACTTTCCTCTTCTTGAAATGCTTATACTTGGGATGCTGCTTCTTGGATCCCAGCCTTAAATGATAGCAAGCCCAGCCACCACGACTGGAAGAACTCCAAGTCCCATGGAGAAGCCACATAAACTGAGATGTGGCAGCTGAATTCCCAGCTGATAGCCATCATTAACTGCCAATCATGTGCATGAGTATCTCAGATGTTTCAAGCCCAATCCAGCCCCTAGATAACTGCAGCTAAAGTCACCATCATGTGGCGCGAAACCACCCAGCTGATTCCTATCAACTCACAGCATTGAGGCAAGTGAAATGGTTATTATTTTAAGCTAATTAAGTTTGAGGGTAGTTTGTTAGTAACAGACTACCCCACCCAAAATTTATGTTAGCGCCATTAAGTAAATGAAATGAAGATCAAGAAACCCATTACTCAAGAACGAAAGTATCACTAACATTGTTTTATGTATTCATGTGTTACACCTTGCCACTATCCTGAGTTTTACGACTCCTTTAGAAGTTTTATCACAACTATACATATTCCTACATAATACAGTTACTTTCATAGCTTTATGAAAACTGTAGCATACTGTATGTAGACTTCTGAGACTTGCTTTATCATTTTTAAGATTACTCTGGTTTGTTGCATGTAGGTCATTCGCCCTGCTGAATAAAATTACAAAACCCGTAATTTGTTTTTTGTTGTCAATGGACACTTGAGTGATTAAAAACAGGGCTGCCACAATCATTGTTACATGTGTACTCTCGAGGTACACATATCCAAGAATTTCTCTAAGGCATTTATGTAGAGGTAGAATGGTTAGCGTACGTGAATGCTTAACTCTAAGAGACAGTGCCAAATTGCTTTCTGAGCTCAGAGTCTATCAGTTCAAAATGCTATCTTCAGTGTGAAAGACTGAGGCACATCATCTTTATTGGTATTGTCATATTCCTTAATTTTTCAATCTATTGAATGTAAAATGTTATTCATTATGGTTTTAATTAGCCAGTCACTTACGAGGTAAAACTCTTTTTCATGTGTTCAGCCATACCCTCTGAAAAGACCTGGTTTGTCATTTGCTTATTTTTCTACAGGACAATGATAAATAGAAGTGGTGGCCGGGTGCAGTGGCTCACGCCTGTAATCCCGGCACTTTAGGAGGCTGAGGCAGGCAGATCACCAGAGGTCAGGAGTTCAAGACCAGCCTGGACAACTTGGTGAAACCCTGTCTCTACTAAAAATATAAAAATTAGCCAGGCGTGGTGGTGGGCACCTGTAATCCCCAGCTACTCGGGAGGTTCAGGCAAGAGAATTGCTTGAACCCGGGAGGTGGAGACTGCAGTGAGCCGAGATCACGCAACTGCACTCCAACCTGGGTGACAGAGCGAGACTCCATCTAAACAAACAAACAAAAAAGCACAAGTGGTGATAACAGCCACCCTTATGTTCCTCATTTTTAAAGTATACAACTTAGTCATGATGCACTGTTTTAATATGTCAAAGTTTATTAATAGTGCTTTTGACTTTACAAGTGTTAGTAAGTGCTATTAGCCTGTAATTTTCTTTTCTCCTACTGAATGTCTCTGATTTTAGTATCAGTAAGTTATATCAACTTCACACAATATGTTGGCAAGTATTCCCTCATTAGCTATTTTTGAAAGAGCTTGTATAAAATGTTGGAATTTTACCCCCCTTGAAAGACTTGTGCCAGGTCTTGTCAAAAAGTTAATTATTACTATTCAACCTATGAATAAGTATATTCAGCTTTTCTATTTCTTCTTGAGCCAATTTAAGTGCAATTTTCTAGAGTTTGGTCTATTTTGTCTAAGTTTTCAAATACATTAGCATTAAGATGTTCCTGGTAGTCACCTTTTCATCCCTGCTTTATCAATGGATTCGGACCCCTTTTTCAATCTTTATTTTGTGTCCTGTTTCATCTTGTTCAATTATGCGTTTTACTGTTTTGTCATGATAACAACTTTAACATGTAATTCTTGATCAGTTTCTAATTCATTGATTTATTCCCTTGCCTGTATTTCCTTGCTTCTACATTGCTTCCGCTATTGTTTTTCTGAGTTACACATTTAGTCTTTTCCCTTAAGCATTTAAAGCCATTTCCCTCAAAGTGCTGTTTCAGCTACAATACCCAATTTAAAAATATATATTACTTGTAACTAGGTTTTAAGTATTTCTTTTTCTCCTCTGTGAAGATCTAAACATGTAAATGCAATATTTAAAAAAATTTAACCTTTATTACCGACCTCTACTTGCTTCTGATTATCCATTTAATACCAATTATTTGATATGTTTTGTGACTTGCTTCATGCTTAAAATACATGGTCAATTTTTGCTAATATACAATGCTTAAGAAAAATATTCTTTAATTGTTTATTATTCTAAATGTTTATTGAATCAGTATTAATTACATTAAAATGCTTTCACTAATTCTTTATCATTAATTAGTTGTTGAAATCTCCCATTGTTGTTCAATTTGTTGCTTCAGCCCTATTGTTGCTTCAGTTCATACATTTTGGGGCCATTTCATATGGTAAATGCAAACTGAAAATTGTTATATATACCTAGTAAATTGGTCCTTTATTTTTAATGGCCTTCTCAATCTTTAATATCATAAATCTAATTATTGTGATTTAATATCACTAAAGCTACACAAGTTTTTAGTATTTACCTACTTCATTTTTAAAAACTTTTTTTTTACTTTCAACCTCCCCATGTCTAATATTTTAGGTGTTTTAAACAGCCTAGTTGGGTTTTTAAAAAAATCTGACCAATGCTATCATTTAATTGGGTAATTGTCTATTCATATTCATTTTAATATTAGACTTGTTATTATTATCTTACTTTCTAACTTCACCCCCCACCCACCTCCATAATTTCTTCCTTTATTTGTACTAGGTTATTGCATACCTATTCTGTATTTTAAATTTCTTTTCCTTTGGAATGATTCATCCCCTTTTTTTTTTTTTTTGAGATAGAGTCTCACTCTGTCACCCAGCCTGGAGTGCAGTGGTGCAATCTCAGCTCACTGCAACCTTTGCCTCCCCGGTTCAAGTGATTCTCCCACCTCAGCCTCCAGAGTAGCTGGGATTACAGGCACATGCCATCACACGCAGCTAATTTTTGTGTATTTTGGTAGAACAGGGTTTCACCATGTTGGCCAGGCTGGTCTCGAACTCCTGACCCCAAGTGATCTGCCCGCCTCAGCCTCCAAAAGTGCTGATTATAGGTGTGGGCCACCGTGCCTGGCCAATCCCCTATCTATTGTTGTGGCAGTTACCCATGAACTCTTGACTACACATATTTATTATAGTCAATTTTAAGGTTAAACAGTATCTTAACCAGTTTTCTGAATAAAAGAACCTCAGACCATTCTAATTCCAATCACCCTTCTGCCAGCCAGCAGCTATTATCCAGTTTTTCAATTATGTCCTTATTTAAAAATTCCACATTATTAATGTTGCATAACAATGTTTATTTAGTTTTACATTTGTTTACGATTTCTTATAAACACTTTTCATTATAATTGTTTTATACAAACAAGTTTAAATTTACTTATGTTGATCATTTATTTGCTTACTAGTTTTTCAATTTCAGATAATCCTTTTAGAATCATTTTCCTTCTTGAAGATCATTCTTTTGTAGTCTCTACTGAAGTTGTGCTGAGGATAACATCTGTTTTTCATCTGAGCATCTGTTTGTTTCAGTTTCGCTTGTTGCAAATTCTAAGCTAATAGTTTTTCTCAGAATTCCACCCTCTTTTGGGTATATTGTTGCTGTTAGGAAGCCTACTATTTGACTGTCTTGCCTTCACTGATCTTTTTCTCCCCATGGTTGCTTTTAAAATCTTGTATTTGGTATCTTGTCATTTACAATACGTTGAGTCTAGGCCTAGATTTTATTTAAATATATGTTTGGTATATATTGTGCTTCCTGAATTTATGAATTCATGTTTTTCCAACAAATTTGGAAAATTGTGTTATCTTTCAAGTACTGCCTCTCCTTTATTCTCTAAATTTTCTCTTTCTAATACTCCTAGTCTTTATAATTCTTCCCTCCAATTCTTTCGACTTTCTAATGTTTTCTACCTCCTTGTTTCTCCTCACTGCTCACTGGGTAATTTCTTTAGATCCAGCTTATAGTTTAGTTCACTTGTCTCTTCAGCTGAGTCTAATATTCAACATGTCTGAGGGCTTTTATCTTATTTCAATAAATGTTTCTCATTTCTAGGAGTTCTATTTGGTTCTTTTTCAGATCTGCCTGTGGTTCCAACTTCATTCCTTATGTTGGTGATGAAACCTTGAAGAACTCAGTTCAGTGTTTATTTTTTCTATCGCTTTCTTGTCATGTTAGTTTGTTTCAACTTGTGCCTGTGATCTCTAGTCATAAAATACTACTACTTGATAATAATCTGTAGGAATCTTGGAACTAAATTAGGAATGTTTCCCTCTTGCTTCTGCCAGGAGCTAGAGCACTGCAAACTGAGGGCCACTGAACCTTCTTTAACTGTCCTCTCTAGGGCAGCATGTCAGATGCCGATGTCTTCTTGTTTCTGATTTGAGGCAAACTGCATGACAATGTTGCTATTGGTATCTGCCATCCAGACAACCATAATCCACTTGTATGGTCAATACAGTATTCATGACTCCTAACTTAAAATGCGTTCATTTTTTGTGGCAGAGGAAAGGTCGAAGTATGATTCTTGAAAGTTCTCCTACTTCCGGTGAACCTATTCAAAAGCAGATTTTATTCAGGATCTAGTTGTTTTATAATATCTAGTCTAACATACTTGGTGGAAGCAAAAGTCTTAATTTTATATATTAAATATATTAAAACAGTTATACAGTAACCTGAGAAAGCACATATTTTATGTCATTTCTTACTAACGGGACTTCTCTGGAAAGGTTCCCTACCCCTTGATCAGAACAAAACACACAGTATATAGGAATTGAGTGCACATTAGAAAGCTCCTAAAGGATGAACTTATCCTAAGGTGGTTGTCTCACTTCGTAGAAATTTCTCCTGGTGCTCTATTATTAAGATGTTGTATCAACATCGACTGTTCAAATTACTATTCTTTTATTTTTTTAATTTACTTATTTATTTTAGAGACAAGTTCTCATTTTGTCACCCAGGCTGGAGTACAGTGGTGCGATCATAGCTCGCTGCAGCCTCAAACTCCTGGGCTCAAGTGATCTTCCTGCTTCAGCCTCCAAGTAGTTGGGACTAGAGCTGCATGCCACCATGTCCAGCTAATTTTTTTTTTTTTTTTTTTCCAGTAGAGACAGAATCTCATTATGTCATCCAGGCTGGTCTCCAACTCCCTCCTAGCCCCAGGTGATCCTCCTACCTCAGTCTCCCAAAGCGTTAGGATTATAGGTGTGAGCCATCATGCCTCTGTTCAAGTTTTTAATGTCCTGATTAATATGTGATTCAGATTAGTAAGACTAAAATCTATGGTCATATCCCATCATTTTGAAGCTTTTAAAAAATAGATAATAATGATTTGTTACATGCAGCTTCCATCTAGATGCATAACGTTATTTCTGGAAATGCGGGCCACCTACAATGTAAAGCAGGCTAAACAAGGCAGCTTGTGATTTCATTTTAATCAGAAACACACCACATAGGCATCATGGCAGCAGATCTGGCTGCTACTGTTTTAAATACAGATGGATTGTTAACATCTTTATTATTCATAATTGTCTGTCAATGTTCTCTGGATGATCAAGAAACTCTTTGTGCCTCACCCTAATCACTGAAGTAATGAAAGGAGATACCCGCAGCAAGGACTGCAACTGTAAATGCTGCAATCACACCTAAAAGTAAAACAAACACAGAACAAATGAAAATGGAATGAGCAAAAGAAAGGCCGAACTAATCCTAGGCTCTGAAATGTGGGTAACTGATGGGCCTAAAAAACAACAATACACAAACACACAATCATACATAGACATACATATGTATATACTAAAAGGCAGCAACATCTTAGAGAAAAATACAGCAATAAGTTGAAAAACTGGATTTCGAATGTTGGACAAAGTATCTCTCTTGCACACATGTGCACTGAGACGTATCTAAGAGAAAAAATAAACACTTTAAAGGGCTTATATAAATATTTATACTGGCATACCAGCTGTCTTATGCGACCTAGGTTAAAAGAAAATGGCAGCTCCAGTAGGCAGTAGTTCTCAATCATTATAACGTAAAGCCACTTGTGTAACTTGTGTAGCTATTGAAAACTGCAGAAGTCCATGTTCGACCATTATAAAATCTAAGAATTAGTACATCTAAGTTGTAACTTTTATTTTTTCCTGATTATAGTAAGCTAAAGGAAGAAATTGACCATAGTAGTCCAGACACACACACACACACACACACGTACAAAAAAATTAATTAAATTTATCTAATGAATGACAAGAACTACAATTAAATCTTCTGGCTCCTAACTCTCAGTCAGAAGTCTTAAAACTTAGTATTTCTCAAATTGTTACTCCACTAAACAATAGTCTGCATGTTCCTTGTTCAAAAAGTCTGAAAAATGTTAAAGAAATTCTTAGAGCCTTTAAAATACAAAAATACATTATAAAATTCCTGACTTGAATTTGACGTTGTTTGTCATAGAACACATATCAAAATCTCCTGCAACAGTAATTCTAGGAATACCAGTTTGTAAAACATTAGCCCTACTATACTAACTGATTCCCAAAACTCTGCATCTTTTTCTTTTAAGAACGTTTCAAAAATTAATAGGATGTGTCATCTTTGAGGGCACTTAGATGACAACGTATGAATTATAAATCTTCCTATCTCTAGGGCCTGGCACCTTCCATGATACCCAATAAATACTGTTAAATCTAGCAATCTTAAGAAACAAATGAAATACAAAGATTTTAAAGTAACAAGAAAACTCAAATCTAAATATGTTTTCAGTGTTATAAAAGAAGTAAATTAAATACCTATGTTTTGCTGAATTTTCAATAACATTGTAGTTTTAATTGGTCGTTTTGGTTGTTCATCATCTGTGTTGTCCAATGAAGCTTGACTATTCATAGAGGAACTCATACAAGCTGAAATAGTATAATAATAATAAATTCCACATAAAATAAGAATTAACACATGAAACTGAGTTTTAAAGAACATTATAAAAAACTATACAACACCATTTTCATTCTACTTGTTTTTTATATAACATAATGAATTTGTTCATTATCAATTGCAGGTGAATTAAATTTAATAGAATATATGTCAAATTGAGAGTTTTCAAAACAATGTAGCTTTATCATTGAACTACACCAGAGGGCCACACAGCCAGTTCTGAATGACTTTCAAAAATTATAATTTGTTGGCCAGGCATGGTGGCTGACGCCTGTAATCCCAGCACTTTGGGAGGCTGAGGCAGGAAGAGTGCCTGAGCTCAGGAGTTCAAGACCAGCCTGGGCAACACAGTGAAACTCCATCTCTACTAAAATACAAAAAATTACACGGGCGGGGCAGCGTGCACATGTAGTCCCAGCTACTTGGGAGGCTGAGGCAGGAGAATTGCTTGAACCCGGGAGACGGAGGTTACAGTGAGCCGAGATTGCACCACTGCACTCCAGCCTGGGCGAGACTCTGTCTCAAAAAAAAAATAACAATAATAATAATTCGTTTACTATATAGTAGTAGAGATAAATTTATACCAAAATTCATAGCAGAGTAAACTTCACTCTTGAGATTAATTTACTTTTTTTTTTTTTTTTCTTTTTGAGACAGAATCCTACTGTGTCACCCAGGCTGCAGTGTGGTGGCATGATCTCAGCTCACTGCAACCTCTGACTCCCAGGTTCAAGTGATTCTCCTGCCTCAACCTCCTGAGTAGCTGGGATTACAGCCGCCTGCCACCACACCTGGCTAATTTTTGCATTTTAATTTAATTTATTTGAGACAGAGTCTTGCTCTGTCGCCTAGGCTGGAGTGCAATGGCCTGATCTCGGCTCACTGCAACCTCCACCTTCCAGGTTCAAGCAATTCTCCTGCCTTAGCCTCCCGAGTAGCTGGGACTACAGGGGTGCACCACTATGCCCCACTAACTTTTGTATTTTTAGTAAAGACAGGGTTTTGCCATGTTGGCCAGGCTCGTCCCTAACTCCTGACCTCAGGTAATCTGCCCACCTTGGCCTCCCAAAGTGCTGGGATTACAGCCATGAGCCATCACGCCTGGCCTAATTTTTGTATTTTCAGTATAGACGGGATTTCACCATGTTGGCCAGGCTGGTCTCAAACTCCTGACCACAAGTGATCTGCCTGCCTCGGCCTCCCAAAGTGCTGGGATTACAGGTGTGAACCACCATGCCCAGCCTAATTTATATCATTATTGGTGGTTTTAGCAATTAATAATTTCAAATAATCAGATATTAATAATAAAACCACTGACCAGCACACTGCAGTACATGGGCCTCTGGCTCCTGATCTATTTTTGTAAAAGCTCTCAAACTAAAAATCTATTTTTTATATTTTTAAAAGACTGTAAAAAAAAAAAAGAATGTGAAAGAGAACTTATGTGGCTCACAAAGCCTAAAATATTTATTTGTATAAAACAAAAAGTTTGCTGACTCTTGATCCAACTTGAAATTTAAACTATGATCAAAAATTTGACCTTAAAACAACTCTGAATGGTAAGCAAGGCAAGGACATCATCGCATTTTACAAATGGAAAACATAACCTGGGAGGTTAAAGTGCATTTTGACCATCACAGGCATTTGACTGATGATTTGGACACAAGTTCTCTTTCTATTTCATTATGCTGACAGCAATTTATGCAGGTTGGCCTATCCGAATTTATTTAATGCTGAATGAAAGTGTGTGAACTGATAACATCCTCAGAGACCACACAGGCTAATAGTTTTCAGTTTTTTTCCCCTAGGACTGAAGAATCCTATGAAAACAAAGAAAATCTGACAGAAATTCCCAGTGTGTAAAAAAGATAGAAGTATGCTACCCAGGCTGAAGCTGGGAGGGAGGACTCCTAGAGTCAGATCAGCTTCTTTCTTCCATCCTAGGGGTGACAGGAGAATGCTACTCTGTAGAACTCCAGGGAACTAGATTATGAAAGCATTTATCTGTTTATTTAGATTTTTAGATTTATCTGTTTATTTACCCTCACCCCACCCCAAAAAAAGAGAGAGAACTCAAGAGAGATAGTAAATATTACTGTTTAAATTTAAAGTAAAATAGCCTATTGTTGAATTTACAATGTTCTTATACATATCTTTGCACCCCAATATAACAGCACAAGCTCAAAAGAATGACATATAAACTTACTGAAATAGGTATCTGTGATACTAAAATGGATGAAAAAGAAAAAAAATTACCTACTTCTCATTAATTTCTCATAAATCAAAGTTTATGATTTTCATAAATAATCCCTAGTAACTATCTTATTAGAATTAAGGGCACCACTATTCTTTTTTCTTTTTCTTCTTCAAGTATATAACTAAAATACTTTAAAAACAAACAACAAAAAAACCCTCCCCTGTTTTTTTTTCTATTCTCACATCAAACCAGTCACAAACAACAACAAATTCTTATGAACTGTCTAAGAATATCTAGTCTTCTATATTTCCAGTTTCTAGTTTTCTCAAGGGCTATAATACCTCAGTTCTAGACTATATTAGCCCAGTAATTTAAAATTTCTTCCAGCTTCAGTCCATAGGTCTAAAAGTTGAATGGGTAATACAATTTTACATTAAATAAAAACAAAAACAAACTTCGGCTCTTCTATGAGCAAATCTCTCTGTTAAAAAGGTATTTTTTGGCCGGACGCGGTGGCTCATGCTTGTAATCCCAGCACTTTGGGAGGCCGAGGCGGGCAGGTCACGAGGTCAGGAGATGGAGACCATCCTGGCTAACATGGTGAAACCCTGTCTCTACTAAAAATACAAAAAAATTAGCCGGGTATGGTGGCAGGCACCTGTAGTCCCAGATACTCAGGAGGCTGACGCAGGAGAATGACGTGAACCCAGGAGGCGGAGCTTGCAGTGAGCCAAGATAGTGCCAGTGCACTCCAGCCTGGGCAACAGAGCAAGACTCTGTGTCAAAAAAAAAATAAAAAAGGTTGTTGGTTTTTTTCCCCATATTTGGGCCAATAAAATCCTTGTATCAGATAACAAAAATAATGGATGGTATGAATTATACCTGTTTGCTATAGGAAATCTATTACTTGAATTTAAAAATGTCATATAAAATCATGAGGTTTGATAAAAATTTGAGATAATTTTACTGAAGCACAATGTTTTTCAATAATGAATAAGGCCTTATCACAGCAATTTATTTGTCTGTTTATTTTTGGTGGGGGCTTGTAGGATTTTTAAACCAAATCTCAGGCACTGTGTTATTTCACCAACAAATGTTTTAATATATTACATGAAATTTAAATGCAAATAACACAGTGATTCAATAGAACATTAGATCTCAACCATTCCTTAAAACCAAGTAATTTTAAATTCAGACAAATCGAAAATTGATCATGTTAAGAAAGTATTCTTGAGCAGCTGTCAAAAAGAGAGAGAAAACAAGGGCTATGAATGCATGCAAAAGTTGCAGACGTGTTCAGATTTCATTCCAAGCTGCTGATAGGTAGGCAGAACTATTTAGAAGCTTAAAATGAAATGTTAAGGCTTGAACTCCTTAGTTGCCTGTGTTCTTCCTATCCCTAAATCCT
The DNA here is from genome assembly GCF_028878055.3 of Symphalangus syndactylus. NCBI lineage: Eukaryota > Metazoa > Chordata > Mammalia > Primates > Hylobatidae > Symphalangus > Symphalangus syndactylus. The sequence continues at coordinate 36,290,272 of NC_072434.2, forward strand.
AAATTACTGTATCATTATAGTCAGCAATGTAGCCATAAAATTATATCTTCAGTATTACTCATTTCTCCTTTATAATTGTCAATGTTTAACCAAATGACAAAAATTAATTTCAGCTCTGATATTGGCAAAGATGAGGTTCACCAGATTTTAAATGTATGACTTCAAATTTTTTTAGATGGTACTGTTGATAAAAGTACATTGAAATTATCAAGTTAATGTCTACTAGGAGATGTCTAACACAGCTAAGAAATTTTAAAGCCATAGTTATCCCTCACCTCAAGTGAGTCATTTTGACAAACAAATTGTTCTTCATCTCTTAAGTCATTTAAAAGTATGTTATTTTAAGATACTTACTTGGAAAATATGTATTTTAAACATAGCAACTACTTGGGCAACTATACTATAGAACAGAAATAAGTAATAATCAGGTAAATAATACAAGTTGAGCATCCTTTACCTGATCTTTTTTTTCAAATTTTGGATTATTTGCGTTACACTCACTGGTTGAGCCTCCCTAATCTGAAATCCAAAACCCAAAATGTTCTAATGAGCATATTTCCTTTGAGCATCATGTTGGTGCTCAAAGTTTCTAATTTTGCAGCATTTTGTATTTCAGACTTTCAGATTAGGGATACTCAACCTGTAATGTTAAATACTTAGAAGACAAAGCAAAATGCTTATAGCAAATTTAATGTTCCTAAATGTGTAGTAATTGATTCCAATTTTTGAATTTGAACATTTGAGCTCCACCTTTTTATGGTTTATTTTATATGGAAACTCTAATTTCAAATATTTAGGAAAACTTATACATATTATAAGACATTTTCATACTTTAACATTAATATTTTTCATTACAAGTCAGAGGTTCAGTATTTAAAAGCCTAATAATGTGTTAATATCATTCTCCATTTATAGATCTCTTTCTGTTTAGAAAGTATTTTCCCTAACAGTTTTACCAAATTCTCACATCAACCCCAAGAGAATCTAGGACTCAGAGGGGACTTCTTTAAGGTTAGTTTTAAGTGGCAGGCCTGGACTCCTGGACATTATCTTTGTAAAATTATGGCATCTACTATCTTTGAGTAAATGAATAAATGAGTAAATGAGTGAATAAGTCCATATAATTCTAAAAAAAAAATAGGATGTTTACGTAAAAGCACTTAATTTTTCTATTAAAACTTATGTTTTTACTCTATTATTTGGGAATGTGTTCTTTATAATAAATATGCAGAATTACTACATCATTCCTTCCAATTTAACAAATGCTTGATGAAACTTATACTTCTAGGTAAGTCATATTCTTGGTTGTAATACGTCTCATACCAGTGTTCAATTCCTAAAAAGCTACTTTTATTTGTATTCATCCTTCAAAATGAACTCAAATGTCACCTGCTCTAAGAAGCTTTCCCTGAATCCCTTACAGAGATAGTGCCTCTGCTAAGAGTTCTGACTCTTCTCTGTTCATTCTTATTATAGAACTATTAGTGGTTTCAGCAATTAATAATTTCAAATAATTAGATATTAATAATAAAACCAGGGATCAGCACATTACAGCATATGGGCCACCTTGTTTTGAAATAACTCATTTCTTTGTATTTCCCATTGCACTGTGGGCTTCTTGAGAGTCAGGACTATATATTTTATCTGTAGAATCCCAATACATAATAGGCAGCCAAGAATAGACATCACTCACTCATTCAGTCACTCACTTGAGATCCATGTAACTTTCAAAAACAGGGCAGAGTCCTGAAAGGATCATACCTACCATACTGAAGTATCTTCAATACATTATACAATATTAGAAAAATGTGTAATATCATCTAGAAACCATGAGTTTAATATGGCATACATGTAAGTATACACACCTAAACTTTCCAAATTGCTGTTTTGCTTCCTTTGTTCTTGTAATATTAAACTCTTCCTACTGTTAATCCATCTCTATACTAGACTGTCAGCATAAAAAAGAGAAATATAGACAGTAAATAATTTTTAAATACAGTGTGAAACATATAACTGTTTTAATATTAAAGGTTTATGAAAATTAAAATCCACAAATCAGACATATGTATTAATATTTATATATTACCTAAGATTTTTATGTTATTTTAAGGTATTTCATATTTACTGGTTCATGCTAATATTTCACAGGGTACAAATAATGCTAATGATAAAGTTTACTGAGGGAACCCAAGAAAGAGGATTAAAATTATTTAGTATATATATAAATAAAAACAATTCATTAGAGAATAGCATTTATATCTGACAATAATGGATAAAAAGTATATTGTTTTGAGGCTAAAATTTTTATTTATTTGCAAAAGTAAACATCATTCAAAACTATGAAACTTTCAACACAAGTAGGATTATACACTGTATATTACAGAGCATCAATTTATAAAACTGGTGTATGCTTTCAGTGACCCTTCAGTTGAAGTGAAACATAAAAGTTGTACAGGTTGAGTATTCCTCGTCCAAAATGCTCGGGACTGTAAGTGTTTCAGATTTCAGATTTTTTTGAATTCTGAAATATTTGCAGTACACCAGCTTAGCATTCCTAATCCAAAACTCCAAAATCTGAAATGCTCTAATGAACATTTCCTTTGAGCATCATATCGGTGCTCAAAAAGGTTCAAATTTTGGAGCATTTCAGATTTTAGATTTTCAGATTAGGGATACTCAACATTATAATAAAGAATAAAAAAAGGGAAATAATTTACTTTTTTTTTTTTTTTGAGACAGAGTTTCACTCTTGATGCCCAGGCTGGAGTGCAATGGCACGATCTTGGCTCACCACAACCTCTGCCTTCTGGGTTCAAGTGATTCTCCTGCCTCAGCCTCCCGAGTAGCTGGGTTTACAGGCATGCATCACCATGCCTGGCTAACTTTGTATTTTTAGTAGAGATGGGGTTTCTCCATGTTGGTCAGGCTGGTCTTGAACTCCTGACCTCAGGTGATCCACCCGCCTTGGCCTCCCAAAGTGCTAGGACTACAGGTGTGAGCCACCGCACCCAGCCCATTAAAATTTTAATATAGGAATGCCAAAACTTTGTTACTGTATATTATAGATTACTGCTAATGCCTATAATAGAGACTTTTTTCTGATTAAATTATCAACCAAATCACTGGAGACCCTAAAATTCTGATCACTAATCTTGATGGGAGTTCTTAGGTACTCTGAGGACCTTACTACATTCTCTGCATAACTAATCACGCACATATATTCTATCTTTCCTCTAGGTTTCTAAAGGAAAGGAATCAAGTTATTGATTCATATCTATTATATTGTCTTGAACAGAACATAAGCTTAATAAACACCTGATAAATAGACATACTAAATGCTGTAAAGTAGATTAAAATTTCTAGGGCAACAACCAGTGCTACATATTTTCATATAAAAGACATAATTTCATGTCTTAAATGTTCAATACTCCTGAAAATGTTCTGAACTACTGAGCCATACAGCTATGAATATTATAACCTTTTTGAACCTTCAACATGTTCAGTATACTATACTACACAAACCTTAAAAACCTTGTCTGTACGGCATAAGCTAATAATTTCTCAAGTATGAAATAAATGTGAAAACAAGAAGTGCTGTAGTTTCCTAAGAATCATTTATTCAGTATTTATGAATCAGTAACAAATACTTAGGAACACCTACCATGTTTTAGGTACAGATAAATAAATACTCTACTTACTGTCAAAAGTCTTATAGTCTAATGTGAAAGATCAACATTAAATATGCAATTGATGATTTAAATAATTACAAGTATGTAAAGTATTATAGAAGAACAGCATAGAAGAGGGAACTACAAGAAAGTTTAGTGAAGGAGTTTACCTAGTCTGAACTAGTCTGAAGTTAGTAAAAACATAGTATCTACACAGAAATTTAAAAAAAAAACTCTATTGGCTGGCCATGGTGACTAACACCTGTAATCCCAGCACTTTGGGAGGCCAAGGTGGGTGGATCACGAGGTCAGGAGCTAGAGACCAGCCTGACCAACATGGTGAAACCCCATCTCTATTAACAATACAAAAATTAGCTGGGCTTGGTGGCACACGCCTGTAATCCCAGCTACTCAGGAGGCTGAGGCAGAAGAATCGCTTGAACCTGGGAGGCAGAGGTTGCAGTGAGCTGAGAATGCAACATTGCAATCCAGCTTGGGAGACAGAGCGAGACTCCATCTCAAAAAACAAACAAACAAACAAACAAACAAAAATCTACTTAGCTCCTTGAAGACAGGATCAGCATTTTGTTGTTCTTTAGACCCCAATCCATAGGAATGACAAAATAAATAATTTATTCAGTCAACAAATATCTACTGAATACCTACGACGTGCTAAGGCTAAGCTCTTAGTAAAGTGCTAGAAACACAACAGTAAGCAAGAGAGGCAAAGGCCCTTTTTGCTCTTTCAACGGATGTTTGCTGAAATGCACATATAACGGTTTCATGAGAATTTGAATTTATTGGGTTTAGTTTTGGTTTTGGGAGGCTGTCATGCCAGGTTGCCATAGTTACCTCTTAGGAATACATTACAGTGGTTGAAGCCACTTAATTTTTTTTTTTTTGAGACAAGGTCCTACTGTGTCGCCCAGGCTGGACGGCAGTGGTGTAAACACGGCCCATTGAAACCTCTACAGCTAATTTTTGTATTTTTATTTTAGAGACAGGGTTTCACCATGTTGCCCAAGTTAAATTTTTTTTTAATGTCTTAGCAATGTAAAGAAAGAATGTGAACCTCTGTTATTAACTGTTTGAAATATAACTTAAAAAGAACTGAATAAAATAGTTTTAAACTAGTCTAAATACTTGTGTTTAACATACAACATGAAATTAAATGAGTTAAAAATACTTAAGACAGAAATATTTTTTAAGAATTATTTTAAAAACCTAGATGAAATGACTCTCTCTTTTCTTTTATATCTGACTTTTAAAGTAACTTGTGAATGGGGCAAGTTTTGCATACAGTGCTACCCTTAGTCATTCTTAGTTTAAGAATGTGATATGCACTAAGAATGTGACAAATAATTTGAAAAATTATATATAAACATGACGTATTTTTATATTTTTATAAGAAAACAATATATTTATATATTGTTTATATTATATATTTTATAAACATTCATATAAACATAAACATGTTCACATATATAAACATTTTTGTTTATACACATACACATAAATTGTTTATATTACATGTTTATATATGTATATGTTTATATTATATATAAACACTATATATTGTTTATGTTTACATTATATATAAACATTATATATTGTTTATATTATGTTTATATAAATATAAATAATGAGATCCAAGATTCCAGCCAACAAATGAGAAATTATATTGACATAATCTAGATGAAATTAAACCAAGATAATGTAACATCATCCATTTACACTTGAAAATGTCTAAAGGGATGGAATGAAGAACGCCAGACTAAAATATATATCTATATCATGGAAAATAATCCTATTATACTTCATTATTTAGCTCCTACAGAAAGGCAGTAAAACAAAATTTTTAGGAAAGAAGCACAGACTCTAAAACCAAACTGCCTAAGTTTAAATTCCAGCTCCACCATTACGAGCAATGTAACTTTGAAAAGTTACCTGGCCTTTTTGAGCCTTAATTCTCTCATCTGGAAAATAGGATTAATAATATTATTTACATCACAGGGTTGTTATAAGGAATGATAATTTAGTATTTGTAAGACTCTTAAAACTGCGCCTGGCAGATATATAAATAATGGCTATATTATTTTTATAGCAGTAGCTTCGTCAGGGTAACATATTTCAAGAAAGGCAAACCAGAGTACATTTAAGAAGTAATTTTTAATTTTTCTTAGTTACCAACTCTTTGAAAGCGATAGACCTTTTCTTCAGAAAAAAATCATACAATTACTTTCAAGTGGTTTGTGGACCTTCTAAAAGTTCAGCTCTGACACCAAAGGTTTTGAACCCCACGGGTTAAAAATCCCTAATCTACCGGAAAGCAAACAAGGTGGTAAGAAAAAAATGTGGTCTGGAAACTGTAATAAAAAGAACAGTTTAAGGTAGGTGAGAATATATGGCTTTGAAATATTTAGAGCATAATAGTTGCTCTCAAATTTAAAGCATGGTCTCAGTGAGGAAATGGTACTCATGTTTTATTGCTGTATATTACTGAAAGAATAGGTTACAGGGAGGCAGATTGGTATTTAGAATAAAGAAGAATAGAATCTGAATCCCCATCTGCTAGGGATATAGTTTTCAGTATTAAGAGGTTAAATTAGGTCAATTCAAATGATCCTACCAACATTATAAGATCTATTCAACAACAGAATGGCTCAAGAACTATTGCTAGGCATTAATGATACAGAAGTGAACAAAACAAACAAAAATCCCTGTCCTCATGATTCTAAGTTTTGTTGGCAGAGATAATGCAGTCACTAACCAAGGAAAATAAATTTTGGAAAGCAGTAAACATTTTTACCAGTCTACTTTCAAAAAGCAGATACTTTCCGTCTGCTACAGTTATATCTTTAAAAATATTAGTTTTCATGGAACTATGCTACAGTTGTATCTTTAAAAGTATTAGTTTTCATGGGATTAGAAAGTAGTTGCTTCTTTAACATCCGGCATTGGGCAATTTAGAATATTTTATTTTCCCCACTGAAACAAGCTTATTGCTCTACATCATGATCTGGTATTGCTGAAAAACTAAAGGGTGGTTTGCAACTAACTTGAGGCAGTTTACTATAGATTTGAAGTTCCCCAATCAAATACTTACTTGACTCACTATAACCTCAAGCACACTCTGAATCAAACACCCTATTCCTGAAGGGAGAATTAACTATGCAAAGAATAACTAAGAAATCAGAAAAGGAACTTACATATTTATTTATAGACATGTTTTCATACCCTGAACTCACTAGAAACAAAAAAGAAAGCAAAAAAAACCAAAACAGTCTTCCAAAGTGTAAAGTCAAATGTGAAAGTGATGGCTAGGGAAAAAAAAAATGTGTTACAAAACCTGGATAGTAAAGCAAATCTATGCTCTATAAAAGTAATCTAATTTCTGGAACTGTCCATTTTGGCTTAGTATCCCAATTACATGAAAGGGATATGAAAAAATAAAAGGCAAATAATATGGAGAAAATGTTTAATAAATTAGTGTTTTAAAACTTTGTTCTGACATGAAGCTTTACCAAGTAAGATAATGAGTTTTGTGAAAACTTTTATATTGAAAGAAATACCTTAAAGCTTTGTAATTTTATCTACTTAATCCTGAACTTGTTTTATTAAGATCTACTTGCTAAGCTTGAAAAACACCTTAGTATCTTAAATTTTGGTACAATTTCCCAGGAAATACTCACTGTATGTCTAGACAAGTAGAAATTAAACACATATTTTAAAATGTCTCAGTTAGTATTTCGAAGTGTCAAACAGAACTAGCTTTTAAAAAAATCTAAAGACATGATATTTAAACTAGACATCTCATAGGTAAAATCTTAGCTGTAATCTAATCAGGTTCTTAAATAGCATCATATAATGACCTGTGTTTGTTTCCTCTGCAATTTCCAAATCTTCTATCTGAATTGTATGATCCAACATCTCCATAAAATGGTCCCTGATTTCTTCAGCTGACTCATCGTCAAATTTATAATCACACAACATTACAGTGGATCCAGGAAGGGGAACAAAGACTCGATAAGGGAGGACATGGAACTCTTTTTCAGAATCTAAAAGGAAAAGAAATATTATCAATATTTAGATAGGTTTGTCACTGGTATCAGTGATACATATTTTAGAAGTACATACAAAAACTAATAGAAATAAAGCTTAAAAGGTCAAATTTTTTTTCATTTTCTGGCCGATCTGGCACAAAATTGCTCTTACCAAATTCTGCTTTACCTCAAAACCCCTGGTCTTTGCAAGGAACCTAAATGATACTCCTATGAAAAATAAACTTATCTCCAGGCGCGGTGGGTCATGCCTGTAATACCAGCACTTTGGGAGGCTGAGGTGGGCAGATCACTTGAGGTCAGGAGTTGGAGACCAACGTGGCCAACATGGTGAAACCCCGTTTCTACTAAAAATACAAAAATTAGTCAGGCGTGGTGGCAGGTGCCTGTAATCCCAGCTACTCAGGAGGCTGAGGCAGGAGAATTTCTTGAACCGGGAGGTGGAGGTTGCAGTGAGCCAAGATCGCACCACTGCACTCCAGCCTGGGCAACAGAGCGAGACTCCATCTCGAAATAAAAATAAAAATAAAATAAACTTATCATTGCCTTCAATATAAAGATGTTGATTACACATTCTCATACGACCCACTGTCCTATGAAGAACACTCAAGAGACAATTTTGTCCTTGATGTCAGAAACTACTGTCCTTCTTGTCTCTTTTAACCTCATATGCACTGTACATTTTATAGTTGGTTTTTCTCTTCTTCATCCAAGTTTGGAGCCAAATTACTGGCCACCTTACATCAAGTGCACAGGATCTGATAGAATACATTTTTGTATTAATCTCCCCATGAATTTCATCTTACTAGATGTAGCCCCCTTCCTATATCAAGTATGTTTAGGATATCTAGTCATATATACAGTTTTGTGTACCTATCTCACTACCAACTCCATTTTGCTTTCTTTTTTTACCTTCCCTTTGACTCTTTATTACAAATATTTATTTTCACTTGTTTACTTATGCTTCTTTGTAAAAAGGCTTAAATCATTTTTAGAAAAAAATAAATCTAAATAAATAATAAATATCTCATTCTTCTGTGAATACTTACAAACTGGAATATATTATTTCCCCTAATTTCTAACATAGTCACTGTTGCATGTAAATAATTACTTTTTAGTTAAATGCTACGATTCTTATGAACTATCAGAAAGATAGAAATTTTGTGAAAAGAATGACCTCTTTCAGCAACAGATATGATTAAAAAGTTACTAATGTAAAGATCAAGTGGAAAACTAGGGCTTACTTTAATAGTAACCTAGACTTCGTCGTCAAGAAACTAGTGGTAACTTTACATAATTACAAACAGAAGATGACGAACAATGCCTTAAGTGTCACAGGAAATGCAATGGCTTAAACTACGTGTTCCTTCCACGTTCTGTGTATTATCTTGTTTGCACAGGAGAACTGGGAGAGAAATTTAGTCTTTGACCAGACTGCCTCCTAGCTGTAGAAGAATATTACTGCAATTTGTACTGTAGCACGAAAATTGTCCACACACTGAAATTAGGACTATATTATTTTATTTTGGGCCACAGGTACTTGAAACAGATTAAGTAAAAACTCAAAAATGACTATAACGTGCATGTGCAATTGGCATGCAAAATTTTAAAACCATTTCAAACTACATCAATTCTTGGTCTACCTGAAAAATAACAAGCTAAAAACAAAATCGAACATTAAATAACTGGTTCCAATAAATTTAAATTACTCATTAAAAAGAAAAAGCACTACAACTTTCAAATTAAGAAGTTAAATTAGCAATTTAGTATCTAAGTAAGACTTGTTTTCTGTTGGTCTGAGGTTTAAATGGGAGGAGAAATCTTTTGGAAAAGACACATCTCAAAAAGCACTCCAAAGCAGAATCCTTTAGGAATATCCTCATGTCACAGTATCTAGTTCAACCTTATCTGAATAAAGTCAAAACAAATAAAAAAAATCTAAAATTAAGCCAATATAGTAAGAATTGGGTTTCTATTGGTTAAATGTCCTAGCTGGTATCAGAGTAGTACAGAAACTTTTAAGTTGTTTATGTATTTATTTTTTATAGAAATTTTTTTAGAATAGGTGATAGCAGAGCTGAAACTTAAAGGATAAGAGGACATCTGCATAAAGGGATGGAGAAGTGCCATTCAGAGAGTGGAATCATGGGCAAAGGCAAAGAGGATTACAAATGTTCTGGGAAGACAGTGGAGTGGTACAGAGGATACTGATGTAGGGATGGGCAAAGGTAAGAGGTTTCATAACTGATGACCTTCATTTTCACAATGAGTAGGTCATCTATGAGAGTAAGTTGAGCAGGATCAAATGAAGACTTATAACAGTGAAGAAGGCTTAGGCTGTATCTTAAGAGGAATCAAAGAGGAAGATCACAACAAGTGCAAGGATTAATTGGAGTTTTTTTTTTTTTTTTTTTTTTAACTGACATTGAAATACTATGTTCTTTTATCTGGATAGCCAAAATTAAAAGCCTAGGTTTACTTTAGAGATCAGATATATAAAGTTATTATGTCCTTAACAGACTTCCTCATGCATGCAAAAATACTCTAATTCAGGTTAATTTTATGGCATACATTCTACATTTTACTATATTACAGCATCTATAAGATCTTACCAGTATATGAGAAAAATAAGCTAAGTAAAATGAGGACAAAATCTAAAATCTAACAATTTGGTGTATAAATTCAACATCAGAATTTACATTTATTTATGCTTGAGGGGATGGATAACTCATTCTTCATGATGATTATTTTATATCACATGCTTGTATCAAAACATCTCATATACCTCATAAATATATATATATATATACCTACTATGTATCCACAAAAGTTAAAAATTAAAAAAAAATTTTTTAAGAATTTACATTTATTTATATTATTACACTTACAATGTATTCTTTTATCTTGATACCTAAGATCAACTAATATGTTGTTGGAATAATTATCCTGTTACTAAAGTGTTGAATATATAGTTACATCTTATTTCTGTCTGAAATATGCTAAATTTCCCAAAAATTGAAGTTAAGGCATTTTAAAGACAATTAACATAAGTTGTTCTCCTCCATCATCTCCAACATGGTATCAATACCACTTGAGGAGGGCTTGGCTTACACCAATTTTATTAGGGGCCTTACAAACATCATCTCATTTAATCTTGCAGCCTCAAAAAGTAGGTACCATAATGCCTATTTTATATATAAGAAAATGGGGCCATTCATAGTGGCTCACGCCTATAATTCCCAGTGCTTTGGGAGGACTGCTTGGGGCCAGGAGTTTGAGACCACCTGGACAACATAACAAGGCCCCATCTCCACAAAAAAGTAAAAATTAAAAGATTAGCCAGGCATACTGCCATGCGCCTGTAGTCCCAGCCACCTGGGAGGCTGAGGGAGGAAGATCCCTTACAGCCAGGAGTTCAAAGCTGTATTTAGCTATGATCATACCTGTGCACAGCCACAGGACTACAGCCTGGCCAACATAGCAAAGACTCTTGTCTCTACAAAAAAGTTAAAAAAAAAAAAAAAAAATTAGCCAGGCATGGTGGCCCTTGCCTGTAGTCCCAGCTACTCAGGAGGCTGAGGCAGGAGGATCACTTAGGATGAGGAGTTCAAGGCTGCAGTGAGCTATAACTGCATTATTGCATTCCAGGCTGGGTGACAGAGACAGACCCTGTCTCTCATTAAAAAAAAGAACGAAGAAAGGAAGAAAGGAAGGAAGGAAGGAAGGAGACAGAAAAGGAAAAGGAAAGGAGAGGAAGTAGAGAGGAAAAGGAGAGGAGAAAAGAGGAGAGAAGGAAAGAAACAAAGGAAGGAAGGGAAGGAGGGAGGGAGGGAAAAGAAGAGAAAGAAAGAAAGAAAAGAAAGAAAGAAAGAAAGAAAGAAAGAAAGAAAGAAAGAAAGAAAGAAAGAGAATAGGATGCCTATAAAGTTATTTGTCTGAAGTTACTCTGCTAGCAGCAGAATAGACACAGAACCCGAGAACTTCAAGGTCTTCACAGAAAGAAAGGAAGAAAGAAAAAGAGAGAGAGAAAAAAGAGACAGAAAACAAGAAGAAATAGAAAACCTTAACAGACGGATAAAAAATCATATGAGTGAATCAGTAATGAAAAATCTCCAAAGAAAACTCCAAGACTAGATGGTTTTACCAATGAATTATACTGAACCTTTAAAAAAGAAATAATACCAATTATTCTCAAACTATTACAAAAAAAATGAAGCACAGAGAACTCTTAACTCATTCTATGAGATCAGCATAACCTTAATACCAAAACCAAACAAAGACACACAAAAAAAGAAAACTACACGACAATATCCCTGATGAACAGACACAAAAATCCTCAACAAAATACCAGCAAACCGAATGCAACAGTACATCAAAAAGATAATACATCGTAATCAAGTGGGGTTTACTCCAGAGATTCAAGGATGATCCAACATACAAAAATTAATAATGTAATACATCACATCAAAAGAATGTCAAAAACTATGTGATCATAGAAAGAAAAAGAGGGAGGGAAGGAGGGAAGGGAAGGGAGGGGAGGGGAGGAGAGGGGAGGGAAGGGATGGGACGGGATGGGACAAAGAAGGAAGGAGAAAGAGAAAGAGAGAAAGGAAGGAAGGAAGGGGAGAGAGAGAGGAAGGAAGGAAGGAAGGAAGGAAGGAAGGAAGGAAGGAAGGAAGGAAGGAAAAGAAACGAAAAGAAAAGAAAAGAAAAGAAAAGAAAAAGAAAGACAGACAGACGGACGATACCTATGAAGTCATTTGCCTGAGGTCACTCTGCTAGGAACAGAATAGACACAGAATCCGAGAACTTCAAAGTCTTTGGTCTTTCCACCAAACTACAGTCTATGCTCTTTACACAGGTCCCAAGGCCACCCAGTTACCAGTAAAAATTTTTTCACCTTTTAAAAATTTAGGATTAGGCTTTAACATTAACTTCCAAACGTATCAAGTTTAACATACGAACAGTACAACTGCTGTTAGGGGCCATTAATTTTACTAATTGAACATCAGCAAAAATTTCAAAATACTAACAATATGAAAGAATACCAGGATAGCCATATAATACCACTTTTATAAAGGATTTTTAAATAGAAGAGTATACTAATGTGTCTGATAAGGTAGATCTTTAACAATAATGGTGGATACATCCCCATACCCTGAAAATCTTGAAACCTGCAATGCAGCTATAACATACGCTGTTGCTCAGAAAGTGAAGCAATGATTTACACCACAGGAGTTACCACAAACTCAAAGTCATATTGCAAAAACAAAGCCACACTAAGATGGGGCTGCTAGACTGATGGACTATGTGAACAGGTCCCACATACTGCCCTCCCAAAACTCTCAATCCAATTGTTGCATGTAAGATTCAAATTCATGTTCCAGCAAAATTATAAATTATTAGTAAATGGAACTTCAGGGTTGTGAATTATGGGAAGGATAAATGTTAAATCTGCCAATCATAGAATCTAGTATACTAGGAATATAAAAAAAGATTATAATTAGTCTATCAAACTTAATATACCAGCTATCAGTAGTACTAAAAGAAGTTGGTTATATAGAGGAGCTTTGCTTTTTTTCCTATGAACATAAAAATATTCCCTTCAAAAGCTAATGTGGGCCAGGCACAGTGGCTCATGCATGTAACCCCCTTTGGGAGGCCAAGGTGGGTGGATCACCTGAGGTCAGGAGTTTGAGCCCAGCCTGGCCAACATGGTGAAACCTTGTCTCTACTAAAAATACAAAAATTAGCCAGGCGTGGTGGTGGGCACCTGTAATCTCAGCTACTCGGGAGGCTGAGGCAGGAGAATTGCTGGAACCCGAGGCTAATATGAATGTTTCAATTATGTACATATCTAAATGTGAATGGCAAATCCACTCACATCAGAATAATAAGAATGGGGAGATGATGATGTAGCTTTAAAAAGTGTACTCAATATTTTAACTTGCTTTTGATACAGATTACTGCGATGGTATAAATTGCTATGTTTCCCAAAAGTTGCAATCATTATTAATGGGTAAGATACTGTAACTCAGCCTTTTTAAAATCTAATGAAGTCTGTTAGAGTAATAGCTGAGAAGCATATAAACTAGTGTCATTTATATAAATAGTACCTATTAAAGGAGCTATTATAAAGCATTTAACACTAATAAATAATATTTTGATTATGGCTAAATTATTTAAAACACTCATAGATATTAACAAAAAATATTCACTTTAAAATGTCAACAAAGTTTACTCATTCTGGCAGGAGAAGTTCACTCGGAATTAATTTTTTTAAAAATCCTCCCTGACGGCCGGGCGCGGTGGCTCACGCTTGTAATCCCAGCACTTTGGGAGGCCGAGGCGGGTGGATCACAAGGTCAGGAGATCGAGACCACGGTGAAACCCCGTCTCTACTAAAAATACAAAAAAAATTAGCCGGGCGTGGTGGCGGGCGCCTGTAGTCCCAGCTACTCGGAGAGGCTGAGGCAGGAGAATAGCGTGAACCCGGGAGGCGGAGCTTGCAGTGAGCGGAGATTGCGCCACTGCACTCCAGCCTGGGCGACAGAGTGAGACTCTGTCTCAAAAAAAAAAAAAAAAAAAAAATCCTCCCTGAAATTCTTAATTGTTGACAAATTTGCTAAATTTGATAAAGTGTTCAAAAACATTTTTCTACAGCCAAGCATGGTGGCTCACACCTGTAATCCCAGCATTTCGGGAAGCCAAGGACAGTGGATCACTTGAGTTCAGGAGTTTGAGACCAGCCTGGGCAACATGGTAAAACCCTGTCTCTAAAAAAACAATACCAAAAATTAGCAAGGCATCATGGCATGTGCCTGCAGGCCTACCTACTAGGGAGGCTGAGGTAGGAGGACTGCTTGAGCCCAAGGCTGAGGCTGCAGGTGAGCCATGACTGTGCCACTGCACCCCAGCCTGGGCAACACAGTGAGACTCTGTCTAAAAAAAAAAAAAAAAAATCTGAGTAGCAATTGAAAAATTTTCATCCAATCCAATAATAAAAGATGATATACTGTTTGAAAATATAGATAGATAGCTATAAAAGATGACGTATCTGCTATATCTTGATATCTTATTACCATATTACTATATCAGTCAAAGATATGCAAAAAAGTACTTATTTTATACTCATAACTTTTTTTCCTGGAATTTCATTCAAAAGCAGATCCTCAAATAGTATTTCACAACGATCAGCAACTGTGTTCAATATATCCCTCTTTACTGCCTACAGGGAAAAACACACAAAAACACAGTAAGAAATAAAATACTTTAGATTTACAATATTTAACTAACAAAAAAAACATAATTTGCTTTCCAGTACAATCATGCCCACTAAATAACTGATACATCATTCAGTGTTTTATTTCCACTTATTTAGCACACTTATTAACAAATTTATAGTTTAATGACAAATTTGCCTAGACCATATCTAAATAATTAAAAACAGATAAATGAATAAAATTTCACATCTAAGAAAATAATTGCATTGTTCCAAATTAGATACTAATATGTACAACAGTGGAACACTTACTAAACTTGTATAGTCATCATTTTTAAAAAGGCACAAAATAGATACTCTACATATGAAAATCTTGACACCAATTATATGGTACATTTGGACTGCACAATAGGCCATTAGCAGTTAAAATCAAATTAATAATTACAAAATGAAAGATTAAAAAACGGTAAAATTTTAGGTTTTTGTTAATAGTTAACATGGTTCCATATGCTAGTTATTCCTTTTTGTACCTGCACAGCATCTTTAACTTTGGGTTTACTGCTGTGAATATAAGCTCTGCATTTCACAGCACCTTTAAGGTTTACAGAACCGCTACATATCTGGACTGTGGCTGTGGATCTGTGGTCTGAATTCAGGAGCTGAAAGACAAAATCTGTTTAAGTTCTAATAACCAACAATGATTAACTACAGGAAATATTTAAACATTATATTAGCGATTTTATGAAGAGAGAAGAAAGTTTTGATTGAGCCAAGCATTTGAAATTATTCTCCGCAAATTATTGAAAGGCCTTCACATTTGTTTTTATAAGTTACATATTATTTTCCAGGCATTTTGAAGGTATACTGAAATTAAACACAACTACATCTAAATTTTTCTAACATAACCATCTAAAATGGTTCAATATTCACTCAATATGTTCCTAAAAATATATTATTTGCAAATTATTCACATCAGTACTGTGATGATTAAAAGATATACAAAGAAGATATGATGTAGTAGATGTAAGTTGTGCAATGCAAAATAAGTTTACAATAACAAATACAAAGTGGGACGTGATAACTACGGTAAAACTACAAGCAATGCACAGACACATAGATTTACACACTTTCAACCAAAGACTTTCATGAACTAGTCCCATCCTCTTTGGTCTAAGGAATGCCAGTGCTCTTGTTTGGTTTTCAGGTGTTTCACATACATTTTCAACCCCATCATTTTAATAAGTGCCAAAATCAAGGACAGTATCAAAATAGTTAAAGTACTACAGGTTGAGCATCCCTAATCTGAAAATCCTGAATGCTCCAAGATCCAAAACTTATTGAGCACCAATGTGATGCTCAAAGGAAAAGGTAATTAGAGCATATAAGATTTTAGATTTTTAGATTAGAGATGCTCAACTGGTATGTATTCTGCAAATATTACAAAATCTAAAAAAAATCCCAAACCCAAAACACTTCTGGTCCGAAGCATTTCAAATAAGGCACACTCAACCTGCAATAGAGGCCTATAATAACAATGGAAACAAAAAATCATGATTTAAAAAAAATAACCAAAAATGGAAATGGTAAGGAAGTAATTTATGTTCTAAGAACACTTGTAGTCTAAGTCATTCAACAACAAAATCAATTCTGAAGAACAAAAGTCAAATTATACAACTTGTGAAAAGTGCTTAGTGCCTATGTGCTTATGCCATCAGGAATAAATGCGTAAAAATAATGAAGAGTAGAATATTTACATGCAAAGCTATTGAAAGAGCATTATTTGATGTCTAGTGTAATTCAAGCAATGTCTAAGGCAATGTAAATCTTCTAGGTGTTGTTAAACAATTTAAACTTTAACATGGTCAAGGACTTGTTGATAAAACATTTGCCACAGACCACACAGCTCCAAAGGTCCTGGGTCCATTCAAAAATGGCTATCATCAAACCAAGCAGCAGTGTGATGATGCTGATACAATGTCTGGAATAAGCTTCCATATGACACATGTAGAGTTCATTGATACATCAATAAGGTGGGGTTAGAGGAGGAGTAACAGGCTTCCCCTATCTACTCCACAAATTTTTACTGTAGACAAAACTACTCTAAAAAGAATGCCCTATTTTACATATTTAACATATAATTTATATATTTTTAACATATAACACATTTATATATTAGTATATGTAAATATATGTGTATGTGTGTATATACATCCATCTATCTATCTATCTATCTATCTATCTATCTATCTACCTATCATCTATCTATATTTAATTACGGCATTGTTTTCCAAAATAGACTAGACTATTAAAGACTATACACACACATATTAAAGAAAAGAGGTATTTTTTGGTTGGTTGGTTAGTTTTATTTTGTTTTCTTTGAGGCAGGGTCTTGTTCTGTCACCCAGCCTAGAGTGCAGTGATGCTATCACAGCTCACTGCAGCCTCAAGCTCCTAGGCTCAATCGATCCTCCCACCTTCGCCTCCCAAGTAGCTGGGACTACAGGCGCACACAATCACCCCCAGCTAATTTTTGTATTTTTTTGTAGAGACAGGGTTTCACTTGTTGCTCAGACTCATCTTGAACTCCTAGGCTCAAGCGATCACCCTGCCTAGGCCTCCCAAAGTGCTGGGATTACAGGCATGAGCCACCATGCTCAGCCAGGAAAAGTTTTAAAGAATGTAAGGTCTGACTCATTCCTTTTAGGTGGAACTGTAAACCAGTTGGGGTCTACAAATGTAAACTCCTCTTGGTTATCTGGACTTAGGAATAACCTGGCTGACAAACAGCCTATAGGTGAGGGAACTTCTGTGATGCTGACATAGTATTTGAAAAAGAGAAGATCCCCATTTCTATGGGAACCAAATGAAATCTTACACAAGTAGTGGCATTTGGGCTAGATCTTAACGTACAGATAGCATTTTGACAGTTTGGGTGACAGAGAAAAGAGCAAAGACATGATACATAGTTCAGGAAATACAGTTTTAAAGGTACGGCAAGCATATATCTAGAAAATGAGGTAGAAAATAAGAACAAAAAGGTATGCTGAGGCTATGAAGAACCCTGAGTTGGACTTCTCTAACTAGTCAGTACAGAACACTTAAGAAATTTTGAGCAAGGAGAATAACATAATCAGTGTCCGGCCATTGTACAAACTCAATAAATACTTCTTGAAAAAATTAATAACTGAACATAAACTATGATTCAGAAATGATCATCTGAGTGTATAAACAGGATAGAATAGATAAATGTAAAGTATTTCAAGAGATATACTAACAAAGTAGAAGAGATTTAGAGAAACAATCACTTTGGACAAGAATGTATAGATGAAGAGAGACCAGTTAAGGGTTACTCGTGCTAGTTTAGGTAAAATAATACTGTTGTAAGGCTAATGACAGCAGGACTGTATGGAAAATAAAAGAAAAGCTTAATACTACAAATAAGGAATCAATAAGACTTAACCGGGAGAAAAGTGCCAATAAGTACTTACTGACTACTTATTGTATATTAGTCACTTCAAAATTTCCAGCTAGGTGATCGGTGGAGTGACTGCCAAAAATATATTATACTATATAATATTATTACTACACCTGGCCAGGCGCAGTGGCTCACGCCTGTAATCCAAGCACTTTGGGAGGCCGAGGCGGGCAGATCACGCGGTCAGGAGATCGAGACCATCCTGGCTAACACAGTGAAACCCTGTCTCTACTAAAAATACAAAAAATTAGCTGGGCGTGGTGGCAGGCACCTGTAGTCCCAGCTACTTGGGAGGCTGAAGCAGGAGAATGGCGTGAATCCGGGAGGCGGAGCTTGCAGTGAGCCGAGATCACACCACTGCACTCCAGCCTGGGCGACAGATCCAGACTCCGTCTCAAAAATAACAATAATATTATTACTACAATAAATTATCTCATGAGATCATCTTCCACTCATCTCTCTATATTCTCACACTCTATACATCTCCCGACTACAATTTTACACTATTAATAAAATAATCTTAACCAAATTGTTTAATAAACCATGAAGTAAGCCTAACTAGTGAAGAGCACATAAGTAGTGGAATAGCCAGCCTCAAAACAAAGAATACTTCTAAAATCAAGACAAAGTAGAAAATCAGAGACTAAAATACCTCTAAGGTATTGAAAAATGAAATTGAGAACTCACATCGAGTGGCATATGCCCAAAGACAATTTACTAATGCTCTATTGCTACACACAGAAAAAGAAGTAACTAAAACATCCACAAATGCCAAATTGCTTTAAATTCTATTCAGTTCAAAAAAAACACAAGTCCTGAGAGTATTTTTGTTTCAAAATCCAGTGTAATATTGAAATAAAGTTTCCCACAAACATGCGTGTGCTATTTTATACCCTTGTCTGTTCTTCAGGATAATTTCAAGTAGGATTAAAATCAAAGGCATGCATTTTTAGGAATAATTAGTGGCTTTAACTTTTTATTCTTTAAGATATCCAACTTTTAAATTTTTGAAAAGACGTGTAAATTAAAGCAACCATACTTACATATAAAACTTGCTAATTAATACTTTGTGATTTTTATCAAATCGGGGGGTATAAATCTAATAAATCTACTTCAAAATACGCATATGACAACTCTTTGCACCTCTGTGTACACATCTTTTAAGTTGTTAAAATTGCAACTTTAACTATAAAAGCTACAACCCAAAATATGTACACATACATACATGTATAAGTATGCATGTATGTGTTCATATTTTTTTAAACTGCTATTTATTGATGTTAAAATTTTAATATCCTTGAGGCAAAAAACTCAAACAGGTTTTATTAAAATGATGTTTCTTGGGAATAACCTTCCTATAATCAGCCGTTTCATACAGTCTCTTACAGCTCTAAAATCCTTTTATTCTCTAATGAGAAAAATAAAAACAGAAACAGTTTCATTATGGTTATGCTAATAAATATTTTAAGTAAGTGTTATTTTAAAGTATTTACCAACTGCGTTAGCACTCTGACATCAAAAGAAAGACTAGTTGCTTGAGTATTTCCTCTAGAAGATTTTTTCTGAAAAAACACAAAAGTTAAAAAGCCAAATTGTGAAACCTGTACAACATAAAAGACAACTTATAAACTATTGTACATATACTAAGTAACTTAGAAAAAACAAGTCTTTTAATTATTTTAATTTAGCTTTTTATATAGATATTACTTTATGTATTCTGTATCAATGTGCACTCTTTAAAACAATTAATTCCATACTTTCATTCCTCTAAAGCAACAACTGGCAAACCACCGCCTGTGGGCAAATACCCACATTGCCACTCATCTTTGTAAATAAAGTTTTACTGGTATGCGACCAGGATCATTCACTTATGTATCTCCTGTAGTTGCTTTCATGTTACACAGTAGAGATAAAAATACAGCCTGTGAAATCTAAATAGGTAGTATTTTTCTCTTCACATAAAGTTTGCTGATCCTGCTTTAAAAAGGGAGAGATCACAAAAGTTCCGCTTCCTTCAGGTCAAAGCTATTTTAGAAGCCTCTATAAACCTCTTTTATAAAATGGCCATAGCTTTTGAACTGCCATCAGGGCAGAACATGTGGCCTTTGGTTGCAGGTCAGCAGTTTACAATTTAGAAATCAGATGAAATTCAGATGACACTCCTGTAAAGTTTTGGGATTCCAATTACATCATTTTCTTTTTTTTCTTGGACTTATTTTTTAACTTTTAAGTTCATGAGTACATGTGCAGATTTGTAACACAGATAAACTTCAATCATGGGGGTTTGATATACAGATTATTTCATCATCCAGGTATTAAACCTAGTACCCCTTATTTATTTTTCCTGATCCTCTCCTTCTCCCTCCTTCCAGTGTGTTTTTCCCCTCTATGTGTCCATGTGTTTTCATCATTTAGCTCCCACTTATAAGCCAGAACATACGGTATTTGGTTTTCTGTTCCTCTGTTAGTTTTTTTTCCTTTTCTTTTATTTTGAAATGGAGTCTTACTCTGTAGCCAAAGGCTGGAGTGCAGTGGCATGATCTCGGCTCAGTGCAACCTCCACCTCCCAGGTTCAAGTGATTCTTCTGCCTCAGCACCCCAGTAGCTTGTGATTACAAGCACCTGCCACCACACCCAGCTAACTTTTGTATTTTTAGTAGAGACAGGGTTTCACCATGCTGACCAGGACGGTCTTGAACTCCTGACCTCAAGTAATCTGCCCACCTTGGCCCCTCAAAGTGCTAGGATTACAGGTGTGAGCCACCACGCCTGGCCCCTGCCTCCCAAGTAGCTGCGATTACAGGCACCTGCCACCAATGCCCAGCTAACTTTTGTATTTTTAGTAGACACAGGGTTTCACCATGTTGACTAGGCTGGTCTCAAACTCCTGACCTCAAGTGACCCACCCACCTTGGCTCCCCAAAGTGCTGGGATTACAGACGTGAGCCACCATGCCTGGCCCCTGCATTAGTTTTCTAAGGATAATGGCCTCCAGCTCCATCCATGTTCCTGCAAAGGACATGATCTCGTTCTGTTTTTATGGCTGCACAGTATTCCATGGTGTATATGTACCACATTTTCGTTATCCAGTCTATCACTGATGGGCATTTAGGTTGATTCCATGTCTTTGCTATTGTGAATAGTGCTGCAATGAATGTAATGCATGCATGTGTCTTTACAATAAAACAATTTATATTCTTTTGAGTGTATAGCCAGTAATAGGATTGCTGGGTCAAATGGTATCTCTGTTTTTAGGTCTTTGAGGAATCAACACACTGCCTTCCACAATGGTTGAACTTATTTATACTCCCACCAACGGTTTATAAGCATTCCTTTTTCTCTGCAGCCTTGCCAGCATCTGTTATTTTTTGGCTTTTTAATAACAGCCATTCTGACTGGTGTGAGATGGTATCTCACTGTGGTTTTCATCTGCATTTCTCTAATGATCAGTAATGCTGAGCTTTTTTTCATACGATTCCTGGCTGCATGTATGTCTTTTGAAAAGCGTCTGTTCATGTCCTCTGCCTACTTTTTAATGAAGTTGTTTTTCTAAGAAAAACATTTGCCCTTTACTTTAAAAGAAATTAGAAATGAGAGGTAGATGAAATCAGTTTTCTTGTAGGCAAGGACTAAAAATAAGTAATCTTTTATTTTTCCTTAAGCACTAACAAGTTAATAAGATGATTTTCTCTTAACTTACCTGTCCTTCTAATAGGTCACAATCTTCACCTTTAACTTGTCCATTAATCAAATAAACACCATTTTCTATTTCCTTGGCCCAGCGTGTAAGTCCATTCTTAACAGAAACACAACATGGAAATCTTTCAGATATAATGCCATCTCAATTAAACTTCCTATAATCTACTTTATTCCACCTAATAAACTGAAATATTAAAATCCCTAAGTCTCACTAATGCAGCATTTAAATCTAGTTTCACAAATTTAAAAAAAAGTATACCCCCCATTCTTGATACTTTATCATATTTAATAATACAGTTTTTTTCTGATCTTTATCCCAGAATAACATTAATGTCACAGACTCAGGAGGTTATTAAGTACATGACCAGTTAAATAAAATTTAATGCCCATTACCTTAAAAAAAGTGAGAAAAAAGCCTCAAATAATATGTCTAAAAAATTTTTAAAAAAAGCTCTATTTGACATCTTCAATGTGAAAAATGAAGAAAAATAAGATAAAAATAAAAGAATGGTATAGAAATACAAAAAAGAACTGGAAAAAGGAAGACAAAAAAACCTAACTACCAAGAGAAAGCTAAAAGTCCAAACAGTATAGCTTCTTACATTAATTACATTTTACACATGTTAATTAATGAATACTGGTATATTTAGTTTAATGACAAAGCACATAATACTACTTAATCGGCATATGATAAGTACTAGTGTATTTAGTTTAATAACTAAATTATTAGTTATTATTAAACTGAATACACTAGTATTATGACATTGTTCCACTTCTAAAAATTTCTAATTTGGCTGCGGTGATAAGTTACTCACTCATATAACAACCTTATTATAAGCAGAATGTAATTTTTGAGGATTGTAAAAAGAATGACACATGTAAGCAGAATAAAAGTAGATTGTTCACTTGGCAATCACTGAAGAAAATTCATTTTACCCTGATACCTTTGTATTTTTCTCCAGAGTATAGCTGACAGAAGTAGCAGAAAGTGGGATGTGAATATTAATGTGAACTGTACACTCTAAAGAAAGCCATGAGGATGATAATCCACTTTGATACTTCCAATCTGCTGGTCTTGCTGAACTCTAGCAGTGGAGAAGGGAGAAAAATAACTACGATGTAGTCTAGATAAAATACATGGATCAACAAAACATTATTCAATATACAACCTAAATAACGCATACAAGCTGATATCTAACATATATGGCTAAACCCTTGATCAAAAGACTATAGGTTGAACTAAACACAAAATAAAGCATGTGTTAAGTTCAGTACTCATTGCATCCTTGGCAACACTTCTCCTCCCAATGGTAGGCAGAAAAAGAATCAGAAATTTCCATGTTTAGAATTCTGAAAGGTCCTTTGATCCTCTAGCTTCAACAGTATCAATACTGAAGATTCTGATGTGAAGCAAATAATCACTGAGCAACTCCTAGGTGGCAGGCATTCTCCTTTCTGTCCCATCCTTGCTAATGACACTGCAAAGTTACTTTTTCACATACCCTTTTAGATGCATTAGCAAAGTGCTAATCTGGGTTTTGCTGAATACACATAGCTTGTTTAATAGGCAGTGCAGCTACCAAAAGTCCTCAGTCACTTTTACTACCAGCCTCTCAAATATAAAACCAAATACACAAACAAGGTAAGAGGAGATTAACAAAGATATTTTAACAATTTTTTAAAAAGTTGGCTGGGCGTGGTGGCTCAAGCCTGTAATCTCAGCACTTTGGGAGGCGAAGGCAGGCAGATCACTTGAGCCCAGAAGTTCAAGACAAGCATGAGTAACATGGTGAAACCCTATCTCTATCAAAAAAAAAAAAACAAAAAAAAACAAAAGTAATTAGCCAAGTGCAGTGGTGCATATCTGTAGTCTCAGCTACTCAGGAGGCTGAGGTGGGAGGATCCCTCGAGCCCAAGAGGTGGAGGCTGCAGTGAGCTATGACTGCATCACTGCACTCTAGCTTGGGCAACAGAGTGAGACCCTGTCACACACAAAAAAGTTTTCTTTATCTGTAATAAAATTAATCATATTTCAAAATAAAAACTACAGTTGTTTGTACACATCAATAGGAAGTGATAGCAATGGAAATTATTAAAACTAAATATAAAGCTGAATTTTGATTGAAAATACTTTGTGACACAGGAAAATCTTTAAAGAGTAAATTTCTTACCTTTGGATCATGGATATCATAAGTTCGACAGAATATTCTTTACTAATTAAGGACAGAAATAACCAAAAAAGGCATTATTGATAACTAAAAGAATATAAACCATCAAAAAATAAACTAAAAAATGCACACATCCAAAAGTTCTTACAACATCTTAACACTTTAAAGATATGTGTACATATATGTACATATGTGTGTATGTAGTCATATAAACTGCTGTCACTATAGTACTTGCAGTGCTTGAAAATCATTTCCTACCTTTTATGAATCCCGCTAATTGCAATAAATAGAATCAAAGCACTCGTGAGATTCTGCTCAAATATACACTTTCCATAACAAAAAGTATCACTGTTTTACATGAGGTCAAACCTGAGACTATTCATTGGATTAAAGGGCTTGTATATGAAACTGTGCAGTTAAATACTAAAGTTTTTTTTATTGTTGTTGTTTTTTGTTAAAAAAAAAAAAAAAAAACCCTGCTTCTGCAGGAATGGTCACTTTTAAAATTCTGTCTTTGGAAGTCCACGGATCGTGTCACTCCTTTGGTGAGGCTGACCCTTGCTTGGGAGGTACCCTTGCCCTGGCAAGGTGTAGACAAGAGAAGGTAAGGAGGTCGTGTAACTGGCTTTTAGTGTCATTTCATCTTAGCCAAAGACATAAGAATTTCTCCGATGTCCTATACCATCCAGCTCTGTGCACCCGTGCTTTGAATTGTACATCCTTATCTATAGAAACTGGAGGTAAAAACTTTAACATAATAAAAACATTACTTTGCCTAAGCCATCAGTTAGGCATTTATCTCTGTAGGGAATCTGCTGTGCTTGGATGTACAGGGGCAGATAGCTGGTAAAAAATTCAGAATCCTGAGTCTTTCATATTTCAGATCTCAAGCTTTTTATGACCTTGGGGCATGATTAACAACCATTATTGCTATTATTATTATTGGTAGCTCTAATTCCATGTTATTTACAGAAAAATCTTACAAAACTATGCCTATTTTTTAAATGATGATTTAAATAAATAGCGAAAAAACCTTGTAAGAATATTATTTTGGTATTTTGTACTTTTAAACCATAAACTGAACAAAAGATACTTTTTTGTAGAAGCACAAATGTGAAGTGTCACTCGTTCTGAGACTTCCTCCTCTGTGAAATTCCACAATCTCTTTCTATTTATAGACTTTTCCACAGCAAACATTAGCTGAAAGAGAGAAAAATACACACTAATTGAATGCAAAATGAAAAAAAAAAGTGAGTGTTGAAATAGGCAATTATAATGTCCCCAACTCTCATTTAGCTTTAAAATTCCATGATTCTTTATCTATTGGAGAAGGGGTCTCACTATGTTGCTCAAGCTGGCCTTGAACACCTGGGCTCAAGCGATTCTCTCACCTCAGCTTCCCAAGTAACTGGGACTACAGGTGTGTGCCACCATTAATTTTTCTTTTCTTCAAATTAAAGACTGGAGCTAATTACTAACCTTTTTGAATTCCTTTTAGGAAATTACAGAAAAATTGGGTTTAAATAAAAAAATGTAATTCACTATCATTAGAGATTAATTGGACACGAAAAATTAATTTGGGGCAACTAGAATTTATATAAACTATAGAACAGAGACTTTAATTAGAATGAGAAATGACAAGTGATTTTAACTAAAGAAATCGAGCTTGTCACCCATTCAGCATTTCTTATTTAAATGTCACACAAGACTTAAGGCAATATACAACAACATATAAAATACAGTAATAACATAAATTAAAAGTTAAAGTAGAATAGTGAGATAAATTTTTGTCAGAAATAAGAATTATAAAAATGCATACTTGATATAAAGGGTGGTAATACATTTCGCTCTAAGCTTTCTAACAATAATGTGCAGAGAGAAATCTAATCTGTAACCTAATTCACATGGTCTGTAAGCTAAAAACAATCATCAGAGGAGCCACAACTTTCTTCATAATATAAAAAGACATTCTTCCAGAAACACAATATTAATGTAATATGATGAATAAAGTCCTTAACAATAACGGGTGACACTGACAAGTTTTATAAGGCTGTTTCTTGTAGTGTTTGTCAATGTAGCCAGTGGAAACAATTAGATAATTGAAACTCAGTAATTTCAGAGATAAAGCATTTCTAAAGTTTTATATACTTTTTAGGAACAAAAGATACAAAAGCAAGGAAAGTGGGCCTGGCTATATCGCTCTAGCACTGGGCCCACATCCAACCCCCTCAATTCAGCAGCAGCCACAAAAGGTTGCACAATCAATGCTATTAATATTAAATACGCATAGATTTAGGTTAAATTTCAAAATGCCAAAGGGAATGAACAATTGTGAACAAGGTAAATTTATTTAAGATGGAAAAATTGGCAGAGGGTTAAACAATTTAGCAGGGAGAAGAATATCTCCATTTTCTTCCCTTACTCCCCTAGGTGCAAATATCAAAGGCTTGAAGCTGGGACATCTGACAGGTTACAAGACTGAAAAAATCTGTAACATCTGAAGTTCTCAGCTGCACACTTTTTACCTAAAAAATGTTTTTCTGGGATACTGTTGGGGTTGGGTTTTATATGTCTCAAGATTTTAAGGTCCCCACTGTTTTGGGGTATGAAATACTCTTCAAAAAGTTCATGTGGATCCTGAATGCTAAAAGAGCTGGCTACACAGAATTTACCTTAGGTTTGGGTTTTAGGGAAAACAGCATGTAGACCTTCATATTTACTTTTACACTAAGTTACCCAATTCGCTGGTGCAGTAATTAAGCAAAAAACACAGGAGATTCCTGATAGATACTGTGTCCAGGAATAATCTGATTGTTTGTATTTTACTCTCAGGATCTTGGGAGAATTGAAAACAAGGTAAAGAATTTCAGCACCTATTAATTTCATGTTACAGTAATCACTAGGTACTAAATGGAAGGTGTGACAGAATACTGCTATTGCATAAGAAAAACTGTTAAAGCATTATAATTTGTTTCCTAATAGTCAGAAATTATCTCTAAAATAAAGACTATTTTAAAATATGTAGTTCTTCTGTCAAAAAGAATTTTACTTCCACAAAGATGTCTTTTTTACAACAAATTATTAGAGCCAAGTGACTGAGTTCTTAATATTATAATCATTTGAATTTTTCAATATTTTATAATGAATTATTTGCTTGCATAATTTACGTGGAATTACTGTCATTAGTCATGGTTATTATTGAGAAATAAATAATTTAACTTTTTAACTTGAGGAAAGAATAGCTTTTTCAAATTTGTACGAAATGCCATATGGGCTGATGATAGCCCTGGTTTGGATAGTGTACTAAATAAATAATAAAATTACCAATGGAAAAAAAAAATAAAATGTGTAGTTTTTAAAAATATAAACATTTTTTACACTCAAGATATCCAAGCAATTGAGTGACAAAAGCTTTTTCAATGTAACCCCAACAAAAAGAATTATGGAAAACAAATTCAAATACGCCTAGAATCATTATACATACTCACAATCAATAAAAATAACATATAACTGATTTCATTAAGAATGTTCGATATATCAAACTTACTCTACGCAGGGCATTTTGAAAATCACTTGCCAGTTCTAAAGTAGTAATAATAAATACTCCAAGAACTAAAAGTCCCCCTGGTAGCATTCTGGATACCTAAAAATAGAAATATAGTATTAGCTAACAAATTGGCATTATATGCAATCCTTTCTGTTTGAGAAACTGTCTGTTTAGCGTGTCCTTAGCTTTTCACCTTAAAACTACTTTATAAATAAAACTATCTGATAACAACATCCTTTAGCTACATCAATAAATAAACCCTTTTCTCAGGAGATCAAAGACTGAAATATTTTTTCAATGGCGTCCCACCATCAGCTAAATATTTTTAAATGAAGTTTTATTTTAGATTGATATTTCAGACTTTCTAGGATCTGGCCAATGTGATGTTTATACACTCATTTGACACTACTTTTCCTCAAGTAATTCAAATATTTGTCAAAAACTACTTGAAAAGTAGTGTCAAATGAGGCTATAAACTGTTTTCCATACACATCCTAGGCTTTCTAACTCTATGTCTTTACTCAGGGTGCTCCCTAGGCCGAAACTGACGTTTTCTTATATTTCTACATGTCTCAACCCTATTGGATACTTCAAAGGAAGCTTGAGGAAGCTGCCTTCCCTGATCTTTTGATGTCTGAACTCTGACAGGGCTTTGGTGTAGTTTTCCCATGGATTTTATCACATAGTCTTATATCATAGTT
This sequence comes from Symphalangus syndactylus, assembly GCF_028878055.3. Lineage (NCBI taxonomy): Eukaryota > Metazoa > Chordata > Mammalia > Primates > Hylobatidae > Symphalangus > Symphalangus syndactylus. The sequence goes on from NC_072434.2 coordinate 36,318,816, forward strand.
ATCTGTGAACCCTACTAGTTGGTCAGGGAGTTCCTTAAGGGAATAAGTAATTCTACCTTTGTATCCCTATTTTTAGCAGCATACTAGATCTGGAATTTGAACAGAGGGAGTCTGACTTGAAAATCCATTATTTTCTATTGCATAGATTAACCTCAAATTTTTAAGCCCATTTACTGATATTGGGCATTTATGCTATATCTAATTTTACCTTAAAATAATATTGATTAAAAATCCTAGTACGTCTTTCTGCATTCATAGAATTATTTGTTTAGGACAAATCCCTTGAGGTGGATAACTGGTTTAAGAAGTTATACATATTTTTAAGGTTTTTGATACATACTACCATGATATCTCCATATCTGTATTTCCCTTCACATGATTGTGGCTAGCTCTTAATACCACATGGATTTTTTTCTATCATCTATACTCAGAGATTACAGTGTTTTGGTTAGCCTTTGATTACTTAATGTATAAGCAATCAATCAGAGTAGAGTCTTAGAAAATTAGGTATCATGATCTAATCCTTAATCTACTTGCACTATGTCTGCTGGTGTTTTTCTCTGATTTAATAAATTCTATTTACTATAGTAGCACAATTCTGACAAACAAAGTTTTCATATTTAGCATAGGGAGCCTGCATATCTTTTCAAAATCACCAACACAAAAAAGTAACCATTTTTTAGGAGATAGAGATGAGAGCAAGAAAGGGGAAAAAGTAAAATTAACCTTTTCTTTCTAGAGGTAAAGGTTAAGCTAATTTACTATATAAATTCATTAATATTCTGTGTGTGTGTGTGTGTGTGTGTGTGTGTGTCATATACAATTTTATGACAGACCAAAAGCAAAATTAGAGTAGAAAGTTATTTATAAACCACTGGGAATTTAACTTTACATTACTTAATATTTTCTTTAGAAGATAGTTGCCATGTTTGTCCCCTTAAATATCATGTTGAATGTGAACCCAACTGGGGCCTAATGGAAGGTGTTTGGGTCATGGGGCAGATCCCTCATTAATGGCTTGGTTCCATCCTCACAGCAATGAATGAGTTCTCACTATATTTGTTCCTAGGAGAGCTGGTTGTTAAAAAAAAAAGCCTGGCACCTCCCAACCCCTTGCTTCCTCTCTGGCCAAGTGATCTTTACATACCAGCTCCAATTTACCTTCTGACATGAACAGAAGCAGCCTGAGGCTTTCACCAGATGCACAATCTTGCAGCCAGCAGAATCATGAGCCAAACAGACCTTTCTTTCTTTATAAATTACTCAGTCTTAGGTATTCCTTAATAGCAACACAAACGGACTAAAACAATAATAATTAAATATTGGATTTCTTTGTTCTGTTTTGTTGAGACAGAGTCTCGCTTTGTCGCCCAGGCTGGAGTGCAATGGTGCGATCTTGGCTCATTGCAACCTCCACCTCCCAGGTTCAAGCAATTCTCCTGCCTCAGCCTCCCAAGTAGCTGGGATTACAGGTACCTGCCACCATACCTGGCTAATTTTTCATATTTTTAATAAAGACGGGGTTTCACCATGTTGGCCAGGCTGGTCTTGAACTCCTGACCTCAGGTGATCCACCCACCTTGGCCTCCCAAAGTGCTGGGATTACAGGCAAGATTTTTTTTTTTAATATAACTATCCACTGCCCCATGATCAAACACACACACAGACACAGATATATGTCCATGTATATATATATATATATCTACATACATAGAAACACGTTTGAGTTTAAAAGATTTAAAGATTTAAAGTTTATTGGAAAAGGAAATAAATCTTTTATTAAAGAAAATTCTTTTTCTTAAAACAAACAAAAACGCAGAATGTGCAGGTCTGTCACATAGGTATACGTGTGCCATGGTGGCTTGCTGCACCTGTTGACCTGTCCTCTAAGTTCCCCCCCTCACCCCCAACCCCAGAAAAAGAAATAATTCTATTTTTACCTTATTCTAACATTATTTATTTGATGATATATAATTCATTCAATAAATACTTGTAAGTGAATTAATTTAGTCATTATTCCCACTCACCCATCCCAAATCTGTTTTTTCCTCGTGTAATGCCAACACTATCCTCCCAGACACCCAGGCTAAAAATCTCAGTCATCTTTAGCTACTTTCTCCCTATGTCTCTTCTCTCTACTCATTCACTAAATCTTCTTGATTCTAGCTCTTTTTTGAAATAAAACTTAAACATATAAACAAAAAAATCAGATAACCTGGCAGGCATGTTCTGTGGCCCATTCTTCATCCAAGTTATCCAACTTAGCTTTGGGATGTTTGAGGTTCTCACTTTGCTCCTCTTTGGGTGGCGTTCTAGTGGCAAGAATCACATAATCCTTTTGTGACGAACACTTCAAAAACAAATTACAAAGCTTGTTAAAGTGATATCTGATTCCTCAATCTAATTAGGGTGATACCTGAATTCCTTAGCTTTTATGACATGCAAAAACTGAGCAATATTTGTAACAGGTTAAATCATTAATATCCACATTATAGTGGAAGCTAAAGGGAAGCTAATTTTCAAGGATGGCCTTACAACCTTTCCCTCACATGTTGTTTATCTTTTAATGTATTTAATATCTGCTTCTTATTTATTTGGACAACTCAAATGTAAATCACGGAGTGGTCCCTAAAAATGGTTTACTGGATGAGTGAATGAATTACATTAACTAAAAAGTAATATGCTTATTCAGTTTTCTAGTTATATTTGTTATATTTTCTAGTTATATTTGTTTTATAAGTTATAAATGAACAGATCAGAAAATATTAGTAAAATTAAACAACAAGTGACCTTTTGTATCTTATTTTAACTGAAATGATGACAGTAGGGAACTTCCACATACATTTCCACAGAATAACAAAGGGGATTTGGGACACAATTTAAAGTGATACAGAGTCTATGTTCCTCAAGGGTTTTTTTGTTTTGTTTTTTGTTCTTTGTGTGTGTGTGTATTTATTTATTTAGAGACAGAGTCTTGCTCTAATGCCCGGGCTGGAGTGCAGTGGTGTGATCATAGCTCACTGCAACCTTGAACTCCTAGGCTCAAACAATCCTCCCCCTAAGTAGTCTCCCAAGTAGCTAGGACTACGGGCTCGAACAATCAGCCACAACGCCCGGCTTTTTTTTTCTTTACTTTTTTGTAGAGACAGAGTCTTGCTATGTTGCCCAGGCTAGGTCAAACTCCGAGCTTCAAGCAATCCTACCACCTCAGCCTCCCAAAGCATTGGGATTACAGGCATGAGCCACCACACCCAATCTGTTCTTCAGTTGTAGTATCAGTTAAGTAGTAACCAAAGTTGGGAGATCTAAAAATAAACGTAGGGAACATTTAATAGCTCAGTTTCACTAGAGTGAAAGTTTCCTATAAAAAAGAGTGAAAATAACACTGCTAATGCAAGTTAGCATTGTATCATCCCCACACATGACCTGAAACTCTGATCATTAGTATCATCTTGGGATAGAAAATAAGAGTAATTATTCCTACAAGTTATTTTCAGGAAGTTACATTCAAATAAACACTGGAAAAGAAAGTAGGTCTCAGTTAAGAAGGCTCCTCTTTTCTTCATAAAATGTATAACTTTGAAAAGAAAAAGAAACTGACAGAGACCAGGAAACAGGCAAGCTTACGGGGAAGGAAAAAGTAACGAACTCTGGAAGAAAAGGGAAGAAAAAGCATGTAGAATACTGAAAGGAATGAATTGCTCTATCCTTGAGCAATACATACTACAGCATAAAGAGACGGAAGGAAGGCCTTAAATTATGAGACACTCATTTGTAAGATGGCAGTTTGCCTGAGCTTTAGAAACAATCTTTATCCAGTTAAGACAAATTTAGAAGAGGGTCTTTCTCCGTGACTTTTTACCTCTACTGATCACATCTTTCTCTAAGACTCTTCTTCTCTTAAATATTTTAAACAAAGAGAAAGAAAAAACCTTAAATAGAAAACTCCTAACAAAAAGAGCCCCACATTACAACTGAATTAAAAAGAAATTCACACCGTTCTCAAGAGAGGCGGTCTGGTTGTCTAGTAAGAGGCCTCACAGGGTGGTGCTACCTGGTAGAACCATGTAGATCTGCCCTCTGTCTTGCAAATTAAGAAATCTGATTTGTAAAAATTGTGAAAATGAGCCTTTCATGGCTAGACTGACATTAACTAAGTTTATTCAGAATGATGTAGAAAACTAAAATGTCACGAAGGCATCTGAACACATGAGTCCTCTGGACAGTGTATTCTTTATAAGTAGATAACATGGGGCATCAAACTATAAAAGTAGCTTGGGAATATGGATAGAATCAGAATAAGGAAAGTTAATTTTGTAATTTGAAGATTCTAAGGCATCAGGCTAAGATATCTAGAAAGAAAATTGTCCCAATAAGAGCTTTATTGGCTAGTAGGCCTCAAAATCAAGTCCTTGAGCCAAAGTGCACTCTCCCCAGTGTTTGGATGGACACAGTCAGCTTGACTGTGTGACTCTCCTTTTTTTTTTTTTTTTTTTTTTTTGGCTTTGTACTGCTGACTGGTCCCTCCTGCCCATTAACAGGTTCTTCCTTCACTCATAAGACATCAGTGGCATGGGTTTTAAAATAAGTAGCTGAATCTCTGTTCCATTTTGTGTTGATTTTTAAGACTCAGCTCTAAGAGGAAATTAGAATTTGTCTAATTCCCAAATTTTTCCCAATCCCTCTCCCTCCCTATTGATCCAACAACAACAAAAAAAATTCAGTAAGATGGGTACTATAGCTTATAACAAAAATATGACCACTGTTGCTATAAGTCTGATATAAGACAACACAAATTAGAATAGGAATAAAATTTTCAAAAGCTTCTTTTGTAAAGAATTGGACAACCAGATATTAAAAAGATTAGAAGGAAATACAAAACACTTTGGAAAGACAACAAAATGTGAAAAATCTGGTCAATAAACATTCTAATTCTGAAGTTTCCATATTATAAATTACTTTTACATGGTCAAAGGGGAAGGTGTCCTGACTTGAGCAAAACTGGGCTAGGTTTGTCTACTTCTCCATGTTTCCTCAAAGACCTACTTTAAAGTTACTTCTTCTACATTCCTTCTTCCATCCCCCAATCTGGAGTTTATTATTAAATAGCAGCTTTTAACTTTAAATAAACAAGTAATTTTTAAAATAAATTACAGAGTAATTATTTAGTAATAAATGCAGAGTAAAAGATACATACCTGTCCTATTAAAAGGCCAGAGACAAAAGCCTTTCCTTGGAGATTTATGTTTGAAAGATACTGGCCAACAGTCTCTTCTACAATATAGGTTCTTCCCATTTTTAGAACTAAAATCTCCTATACTACAAGAAAAAAAGATACAGTATTTTTAGGTAAAATATCATTTGCAATGTCTTTATCATGGGAGTAGTACAGCAAGAGAAGTGATACTATCCTGAGGCTATCTCATGCCTTGCAGCAAATGCTTATTACATAGTGTATTCCTTCTTGAAAAGTTCAAATGCAGTTCCAGAGTTCTTCTCAATACAGTGCAGCAGGAAACAACCACAAATCAACCAGTGTTGACATGAGAGATCAAACCTTTTACTCATACCTGGGATAAGGGAGAGGATACTAAACTAGTAAGCAACACACCAGATTTCTTTTTTTTTTTTTTTTTTTTTTGAGACGGAGTTTTGCCCTTGTCACCCAGGCTGGAGTGCAGTGGCGCAATCTCGGCACACTGTAAGCTCCGCCTCCCGGGTTCAAGCGATTCTCCTGCCTCAGCCTCCTGAGTAGCTGGGGTTACAGGCGCCCACCACCATGCCCGGCTAATTTTTGTGTTTTTAGTAGAGACGGGATTTCACCATGTTGGCCAGGCTGGTCTCGAACTCCCGACCTCAGGTGATCCACCTGCCTCGGCCTCCAAGTGCTGGGATTACAGGCGTGAGCCACCGTGCCCGGCCAACACACCAGATTTCTTATTTTAGATCTACTCCCTAGTTGTATTATCTTTGATAATCTGTTGCTAAGTCTCAGTGTTCTCATTGCTAAAATCATAAACATGAATTTCTGAATAGTTCATTAGGAGGTAGAATCAAATTCATTTACTTGATAAGCATATATGAAAGAACTATACTATTTGCTTAGAAACTATGCTAAGTGGGATAACACAAAGATGAGCAACACGATCTCTGTCCTTGAGCAATACATACTACAGTAAGAGTTATTTAAGTAGATAAATAGCAATACAATAACATTTATATAGCTTCTATTTTATACAACGCATTATTGTAAGCACTTTCCATGTAACATTAATAATTCATAAAACCCCAGGAAGTAGGTACCATTATTATAATCCTCATTTTATAGATGAAGAAACTGAAATGAGAAAAGTTGATTAAATAACTTGCCAAAGTGACAAAGCTGGGTAAGTGGCAAAGGAGGGACTTAAATTCAGACACTCTGGCTCCAGAATCCATGTTTTTCAACATCATGCTCATAATGAGGAATTGTAACAAGTCCTTCAATTAAATCATTACTAAGGGTAGCTCTTACTCTGTTTCCTCTCTAGTTTGTGGATGGAAGTCAGCATATTCATTCCCTCTATTGGCTTATGCTCCTTTGATTTGCATTTCTACAGCTTAAAACCAAAGATATTGAATATAAGAGCTAGGCAATATAATGAATGATTAAATCAAGGAGTTCATAATCGGTGAGGATGAAAATGTAAAAGAGATGATATCCAAAAGACCTGTAAAACAGAGACTGCAAGAACACAGTTACAGTATTTTGAACACTGCAGTTCAGGAATAATCATCATTTGGGTTCTGTTAAAAATGTGAATCTTATTCAGTACCACAAAGTTAAGGCTACCAGAGATATGCTGGGGTGGTATATCTGATACCAGTAAACTGTCAGTCACAAGACGGTTTTGCATTTTAAAACTAAAGCCCAGAGAATGGATTCAAGTTTGAAATGTCCTACCGGAGGCTGTTTCCTTATTGTTTCAATGAGCTTGTTCAGTTTTGTCTCAAAAATACATTAATTTCTTCAGAGCTCTTTTTTTTTTTTTTTTTTTTGAGATGGAGCCTTGCTCTGTCGCCCAGGCTGGAGTGCAGTGGCGCCATCTCCGATCAGTGCAAGCTCCGCCTCCCAGGTTCACGCCATTCTCCTGCCTCAGCCTCCTGAGCAGCTGGGACTACAGGCACCCGCCACCACACTCGGCTAATTTTTTTGTATTTTTAGTAGAGACGAGGTTTCACCGTGTTAGCCAGCATGGTCTCGATCTCCTGACCTTGTGATCTGCCCACCTCGGCCTGCCAAAGTGCTGGGATTACAGGCGTGAGCCACCACGCCTGGCCTTCCTAGCTCTTTTTTTGACAACAATAGACGTGAATCAGATTTGCATATCATTTTTCAGAGACTAAGTCTAGGAATGCTTGTCTAAATATCACTGATGCCTCTGTGAAGTTAAGGGCTTTTACCTTTTAGTAATGTCTTAAGGTATGCAATTCTATGTATCAACTTTCCTCTACATCATATTATATTCCTTTTCCTTCTGGTCTAATAATTCTTAATTCTTGCAATAAATACAAGTAATTCTAAAGTTATATTTAACTTTTAACCTTATTTCTTCTAGGGTGTCACCTAGTAGCCATATTAGTATGTAAGAAACTGAATGTAATAGGCAGATAAAAATCTATTCAATTATGAAATCTGATTGAATGTCAGATAAATTTTTCTTTAGTGCTCTTTCAAAATTTTTAAATGTAGTCAACCATACTTTATCAAAAGCAGTACTAAAAATATACACAGTCAGCTTTCCACATCTGTGGTTTCCACTTCCATGTATTCAACCAACCACAGATTGAAAAATTATTTTTTAAAGCATGATTACATCTGTATCGTTAAAGATGCTTTTTCTTGTCACTATTCCCTAAACAATACAATATAACAACTATAGCATTTACATTGTATTAGGTATTATAAGTAATTTAGAGATGATTTAAGGTATGCAAATGCTACACCATTTAATATAAGGAACTGGAGCATCCATGGATTTCGTATCCATGGGGTGGGCAGGTGAGAGGGTCCTGGAACCAATGCCCCACAGATACCAAGGGACAAATGTATTTTGCCTTATAGGGTCATAATTTTCCAGAAATGCTGTATATCAGCCAAAGCCTTTGTGGTCCAAGCACTGTGACTGACACAACTCAACCTTTCTGGGCTCTGGTTTCCTAATCTATAAAATAAAGCATTTGAATCCTAGCAGATCTGAAAACCTATCTAATTTTAGGATTCTGTGAATCTAAGTACAGGAAATCTACATTTCCCAAATGACAGATCAACAGTATGATAACACTGTGGGCTTAGGACATAGCATAATACTTCATATACCGGCAACTGTAATTACAGTGCTTATCTAAAAAATATTTTTGGGGAAAAATCAACCTTAGGCTCCGCTGCTGATTTATTTTTCCTTAGTTATTACAAAATATCATAAAATGCTTCCATTTATATTTCTTAGATGGCTTCACAACATGATTCAAAAGTAGGAACTAGAGAAAAAGAATAAATTTCATATAAGAACTAAATCACCAATTCACAGAAGGCCCATGACTGTGGGAACTGCAGAGAGACGACACTGGGAATGCATTATTTACACTGAATAATTTAATAAATTCTTTCATAAGAGTAAACACGAAACAATCTACGGATTGAGCTTTAAAATTACAGAATTATGATCTGGAACCATACAAGTTCTGTTACTGTAGAAATTAAAAATCTGTTTAAAAACTTCAGTTACAACAGTTTTCAACTTTAAAAACAATATAATGTTAGGTAACAGTTTCTGCAAAGAAACATTTAAAACATAGGCTACACTCAAAGTGCTACCAGTTTCTTTTAATTCTCCTCCCGAAGAATTAACCCGGGTCCTTAAATTCCCGGGTACTGAATCACTCAGTACCACCTCCCCACCACCAAAAACCATTTAGGTACGCCGTTTCAAAAAAGGTAAGTTCGTCAGAAGTGTGTGCCGGAGTGACTGTCCATATGTTTCCAACACTGTCCCTTCCTTTTCCTCTTGAAGAGAGCTGCGTGCTCTAGCGCGCGCGCGCGCGCACACACACACACACACACACACTACACTTAGGCTGACTTACCTGTTTTCAGAATGTGCACTCGTGGCAGACAATTACCTCGGACTGTCTCTCCGGAGCAGATGGGGGTTTCGGGCGCAAGTACCAGCCTCTAGGGGCCAGATTCCCTCTGGTCTCAATTCACTGCCACTTAATTCATCAGAAAGCGACCTACTTCCCACACCTCACTTCCCACTCCAAAGCCAGGGTCTTGGGAGTCAGGTGGCGCAGATTGATGACGTGACGCCCCCCCCTCCCTTCCCCGCAGAGCTTCAGCCAAAGCGACTGCGGTCGCCACCCCGCCCCCTTCTGGGCGCCATAGAGAGCGTGGCGGTAGCCCGGAGCCTGCCGTCCGGCCCTACCGGGACCGATGCCCTCTAGTGGCTCAGTGTCCAGAAGCCGCCAACGAGGACGATCCATGGCATCCCGCGGCTTTGACGGTAAGGTCACCAGCTCTTCAGGGAGGGCCATGGGGTGACGAGTACGTATGTGGCGCCACCGTGCGGACAGCGGTTACAGGGCAGAGATAGGAGAGCCAGGGGGGCGGGGAGAAAAAACGGAAGCTGAAAGGGCGGTGCGGGATTGGGCTCCCGGAAGGGAATGAGAAAAACACTACATTTCCCAGAGCCCTACAAGGCCTGAAGTGGGTGCAGCTGGAAGCCCGAAAATTGAGTGCGCCAGAGGATCAGGGATAGCCTCTGAGCTCGGGTTCCCAGGGTTCGTAGCTTCCAACGGCTGCGCGCGCACCTCGGTCGCGGGCGGTGAGGTGCTGTTGCTGAAACGCTGCCGCTGAGGCTGGACTCGATTTCCCAGGGTCCCGCCGCGGGAGTCTCCGGCGGGCGGGCGCGCGTGAGCCGCCGAGCGAGGTGATAGAGGCGGCGGCCCAGGCGTCTGGGTCCTACTGGTCTTCGCCTTTCTTCTCCGCTTCTACCCCGTCGGCCGCTGCCACTGGGGTCCCTGGCCCCACTGACATGGCGGCGGTGTTGCAGCAAGTCCTGGAGCGCACGGAGCTGAACAAGCTGCCCAAGTCTGTCCAGAACAAACTTGAAAAGTTCCTTGCTGATCAGCAATCCGAGATCGATGGCCTGAAGGGGCGGCACGAGAAATTTAAGGTGGAGAGCGGTGAGTGAGATGCTCTTTCCGCCCTTGGTTGTGGGCTCGACTCCCGCCCTTTGGGTCTGGTCTTCCCCCATCAAGTTGGCACTGGGTACCACGCTGTTAACCTCACTTCCTGGGCTCTGTGGATATCCTGATCCTTCGCTTTCCTGCCCCTTACAGTTTGATAAGAAGCCTTTGAAAAAAAAATCTGAATCTAAGTTTAGTAGCATTTTCTTTGTAATTAGGGTAGGCTCATATAGGGACGCTTATTTTCCTTCGTCCGACAAACGGGAAACAGACTTGCTAGAGTCTGCGAACCCATCTCTCCAAACCTAGAGTACCTTATATGTTTTGTTGCACTTCAACTGATAGTGGCTCTGCCCTATTTTCTAGGTACCTGCATTCTAGGCCTTTGCCAAATTGACCACTCTGTGCACTTGTTCTTAGTGTGTGCGTCGTCCCGTGCCCCCAGAACGAATTAGATGTTTACAAAAATGAATATTAGGTGCGTAAGAGTGCTGGAGACACAGTGAACGTGCAGTACATAAATTTAATAGATCTGATTTCTCTCAAAAAGTTGGAGTTTGATAGAAAACATTAAAATTTTCTTGTAATTACCTAAAGTAGGCCTTTAAGTAAGAAAGTTACTGACAATAATGGCTTGAACATCCTTGAAAAAATATGAAGAATATAGTAATTACCATTAGTAAAATACAAACTTCCTGTTAATGTGTTTTGGTTTACCATTTGTTTGGTAAATCTTAACTTTTACCTTCCAGAGGTTCATACTGTTCTTGCTAAGTTGACTGGAAATTCTGAACAAGTTTTTACTTCAAAAAAAGTGTAACTGTCAAGCAGAATTGACCTTGAAAATTAGTTCTCTGATCCCAGAGCTGAGTATAGTACATTGCATTCTATTTCTTAATTTGCACCATAAATATTGAGTGTCTTACATGTTCTGATACTATGCTGAACACGATATTCAATCCCTTCCCTTGGGAAGTTTACACATTTACTTTTATATAAATTTAGTAGTTTTATGCTTTCAGGTAACATCTTGACTACTATAAAAGAAGGCTTTTAAAACAAAGCAGTTTTTTTTTTGTCTAAACAATTTTTTCTTGTTTAATAAATACGTTGTGCTAAGCAGTTTACTGATGTCTGGAGAAAATACTAAGATAAATGAGGTTACCTGCCTTGAAGACATTCATTTGTAAAGCCCCTTTTAGGCCTTATTTTTATTTCTTATTTTTTGTCATGTAAGTCATTTGGAAATGCTTTAAGTCCTTTTCAGTGCTCAGTCTACTTATCTTTACTCAGATTCTCTTACGTGGAGCGCAATTCTAATACTATATCTTAAATATTAAAATCAAGGTTATTAGAAATAAATAACAGTATTGACAATGTATGTACATGAGTTTGATTTTGTTTTTTGTTTTTTGCTTGTCTGCTGTAGAACAACAGTATTTTGAAATAGAAAAGAGGTTGTCCCACAGTCAGGAGAGACTCGTGAATGAAACCCGGGAGTGTCAAAGCTTGCAGCTTGAGCTAGAGAAACTCAGTAAGTATTTAATTCATCTTTATGAGTATTCTTGGAGTACTGAAATCTTCAGAGACTCCTTTATATACTTTGGAAACACTTACTAAACATGAAAATATTGATTAAGCATCATTGGTTTTTCTTATGGTGATATTTTGATTTTTCACTTAGTGATAAAGATTTTGTAAGAACACGAAACTTAATGGTCAGGAGGCCTGGATTCTTATTCTGATTTTGCCATTAAAATTGCTTTGCCACATGTAAATCTTAACAGTATCTGATTATTGTTTATAAAATGGCTAGATCCACATGTCTACTTAAACAGCTTTGTAAATCAAATGAGATAAGAGTTCTTGAAATCTTTTTAAAAAGGTGAAAGCATTATGCAGCTAAAGAAGTAGAGAGTGGCTTGTTTTTATGTTGAAGAATCGAAGTCTATTGATTTCATTATATATGTTTTAACTCTATTTTTTAATAATTTTTAGAAATATCTATGAATCTCAGGATATTTCCCCTTTAAGGCCTAGTTCCTATAAAAGACTGATAGCTAATCTCTTTCTTAGTTTTCTTACATCATTAAGTTTTAGAAAGCTCACAAGATGTTAAAGATCCTGACATTTCAAAATTAATAAATGATTTAGCAATATCACTGGACTTAAGGTCATTACAGAAAAATTATTTAAATTTATATCCCAACTGATATGGTTTAGATCTCTGTCCCCACTGAGGTTGGAGGTGGGCCTGGTGGGAGGTGATTGGATCATGGGGGTAGAGTTCTCATGAAAAGTTTAGTGCCAGCCCCTCGGTGCTAGTCTTATGGAAGTGAGTGAATTATCATGAGATCTGGTTGTTTTAAAAGTGTGTAGCTTCTCTCCCACCTCCTATCTTTGTCCTGCTTCTGCCATGTAAGGCGTCTGCTCCCACTTTACCTTGTGTTATGAATGAAAGCTCCCTAAGGCCACCCCAGAAGCAGATGCTGCCATGTGCTCTGTACAGCCTGCAGAACCATGAGCCAATTAAACCTCTTTTCTTTGTAAATTAAAAAAAAAAAAAAAAGATCCTGACATTTCTTAGGAGGATGATATGTCCTGTGCTTTGCTTTTGCCATCCAAGTTCTGACCAGGCCTGACCCTGCTTAGCTTCTGAGATCAGACGAGATGGGGTGCCTTCAGGGTGGTCTGGCCGTAGACTACTTCTGATTTAAGAAAGCAAACATCAGAACATTAAGAAAGATCTATATAAAGGTGTAATTAATTTTTTTTCCTTTTTTTTGGAGACAGAGTCTCACTCTGTTGCCCAGGCTGGAGTGCAGTGGTGCGATCTTGGTTCTCTGCAACCTCTGCCTCTTGGGTTCAAGTGATTCTTGTTTTAGCCTCCTAAGTAGCTGGAATTACAGGCATGTACCACCAGGCCCAGCTAATTTTTGTATTTTTAGTAGATACAGTGGTTCGCCATGTTGGCCAGGCTGGTCTTGAACTCCTGGCCTCGAGCAATTCTCCCACCTCGGCCTCCCAAAGTGCTCGGATTGCCACTGTGCCTGGCTGGCATAATTAATTGATATTTAATATAGTTCAGTTTTAATTTGATTGATGGAGAAGGAACACAGGAAGTTCGTAATCAAAGGAATGATTAAAATTGCAACTTTCCTTCTTAATAGGTCCATGACCATCAACTATTTATTTAGGTTATAACTTTTTTCAGCTACTTTTGGTACACCTCATTTTAAAAACATAATGTGTATGCATACATGTGCGATGGAGCATATATAGCTAGATCTGGTTCATATCTATGTAGTTTTGCCTAGGCATAATAAAAAGATCTGTTTAGTACTAGTGCCAAGGAATTTGAGAAAAATGACTGTGAATACAGCTTTTACGAGATCAGGGAGAAGAGAAAAAGGGTTGAACCTACAGATACATCAGATACCTTCCTGTGGTATACAGTTTGTGTGTGTGTGTGTGTGTGTGTGTGTGTGTGTGGCATTTATATACTCTGGATCAGTAAGTCTGGAAAGCAGTAAATAATATTAAAACAAAATAGAAAATTTAGACACATTTAATGGGGATTTTTTTTTGCTTTAATGGTCCTCTTTAAATAGAAGTTAAGATTAGAATTAATTATAATGTATTTGCTTATTAAATTGCCAGCATATGTATTTTAGTGAAATACAGTTTCAAAATGTATATTTTTGGGAAAATTTCAAAAATTATATTTTTTCTAGTTAGCCTATGTTTAGAAGAGAAACTGCGTGTAAGGGAAAAGAGCCCATTTTAAGTGGCAATTGAGAGATTGATAAGTGTGTTATCAAGCGTAATTTTTTTTCTTTAAAGGCTCTATTTAGAGTGATAAACGATAGGAATTGCAAATATTCATTATTGTGATTTGCTGTCTATACATGTTATGTAGTTTAAATGCTTTTTCTCTCTTGATCCTGTCTTTTTAACTCCATTTTCTTACTGCTAAATACAGTTCACTGTTTCTTATGATACATGTTGACTTAGAAGATGGCATTGAAAAATAAAGGAATTACTAATGCATAATTAGTAAATGTTGGCTAGGATTATTATACATTTGATTTGGAGGCAGGATAGCATATTTGAAGTTTTGGTCTAGAACACAGTAAATTTTGAATGCATTCATGAATTTGGAATGTAATGTGCAGTGCAGTCTTTTCCGGGCTTCTGTTTTTTCATTTATTAAAATGTGTAAGGTTGGCAGTTGCATAAAAACACTCATTGCAAGTTTTAAGCAAATGTGTATGTATTCATAAAATTCTTTTTATCCAGACAATCAACTGAAGGCACTAACTGAGAAAAACAAAGAACTTGAAATTGCTCAGGATCGCAATATTGCCATTCAGGTAAGAGATATTTCTTTGAATAAGCTCATTGTAGACATGTTACTTGAAGAGACATTCTATTCTGATTGTTTATCAGTTATTAGTCAATGGGAAGATGTAACTGATGTGCTATTAGGAGAAGCTACCAACAAAAATGTGTACATATAAATTCCTTGATTGGATCTTACTATTTTTATTGATAGATTGGACATTTTTTTTATTCAACAGAAATTATCTATTGAATGCTTACTGTAGTCCAGGTACTATACCAGATGTGATACAGTTGGGGATTTGGGTGAATCCACATTGGTAATCATTTCGTTAGGGTAGTTTTATAAGAATAACAGTTTGAATATGATCACAGGGATTGCTGACAAATTTGTTAATTAAAGTGGTCACATACAATTATTTTTTTAACCAGATACAACTTTATACTTTTGTCATTGCTTTTTTAAAATTTGCATTTTATTTGGTGTTAAAAGATAATTTCTTCAGATTTCTGAAGGGAAAAAAAAATTTACTTCCAGAATCTGAATAGGAGCAAAAAAGCCTCGTAATATACCTAGAAAGGCTTTGTAAGAAATGTATTTATATGAAAAATAACTGAATACCCAAGAAAACTCAAATACTTTTCTGAAAACTGTGAGAATATACCTTTATAAATGAAGATACTGCAAATTTCTGGATGGAAATGTTTTCCAAATTAATGTGTTGGTAATACATTTTGACTCTTAAGTCCAAGTCAGATAGCCAGAAACTTGTTAATGTAGTTCTAAAGATGATTGGGGAAAAAAAACATAGTAATAGCTAGGATGCTTCTAAAAAAAGGAAGTATCAACTTAAAAGTACTTGCATAGCCACATATTGAAAAGTTTTATAAAGCTATGGTTATTAAAATATTACAATGCTGATATAAGAATCAGTACAGAGAATAAAAGGCAGTCTAGAAATAAAACCCAATACAGAGGTTCTTGATCTTTTGGAAAGAAGCAGAGCTGTCACAAAATCTTTATAAATCTTGTAAAAGCTATGGATCTGTAACTCAGGAAAATAGTGTGCACACAGTCACATAAAATTTTTCAGGAAAATAAAACCTATGAAGCAACTTAAAAAGTAATAGAATTTATTTAACTGCTTGGTGGCTGAAAAAAAGAAACTGACAGCTTTTTCACTAAGATCCATTGCAAAGCCACAATGCCCACTCACCACTTGTATTCAGTATAGTACTGGAAGTACCAGCGAGAGCAATCAGACACGAAAAGGAAATAAAATGCACCCAAATTGGAAAGGAAGAAATAAAATTATCTATACTTATAGATTATATGATCCTGTATGTAGAAAACCTCAAAGATTCCACAAAAACCTGTCAGAGCTAATAAGTGAATTTATACAATTGCAGGATACAAAATCAATATTAAGAAATCTAGTAGCATTTCTATATACAAATAATGACCTAGCTGAAAAAGAAATTAAGAAAATATTTAATTAGGGTACCATCAAAAAACCAAAAAACAACTGAGGAATAAATTTAACCTGGGAGGCCAAAGATTCATGTACTGAAAATAATATAACATTGACGAAAGAAATTGAAGACACAAATAATTGGAAAGATATCCCATACTCATGTATAAGAAGAATTCATATTGCTAAAATATCCACACCGTATGAAGTGATACAAAGATTCAGCCTAATCCTGTCAGAATTCCAAAGGCATTCTTCACAGAAATAGAAAAAAAAAAATTCTAAAATTCTGATGGAATCAGTTTAAAAAATCCTGAATAACCAAAGCAACACTGAGCAAGAAAAACAAAGTTGGAGGCATCATACTTCATGATTTAGAAAACTGTTATAAAACTATAGTAATCCAAATAGTACAATACTGACATAAAAACAGGAACGTGAACAATGGAATAGAATAGAGAGCCTAGAAATAAATCCAAACATGGTCAACTAATTTCAACAAGGGTGCCAAGAAGACACAATGGAGTTGTGATCGTCTCCTCATTAATGGTGTTGGGAAAACTGGATTTCCACATTTGAAGAAATGAATGTTGGGTGTTTGTGTTACTTACGTCATATACTGAAATCAAGCCAAGATGGATGAAAGATCTAAATTTAAGACCTGAAGCCATAAAACTCAGAGAAGTGAACATAGGGGAAAGGTTCTTGACATTGGCCTTGGTAATGATTGTTTGGATATCCCATCAGTAGTTCAAGCTGCAAAAAGAAATAAATGGAACTACATCAAACTAAAAAGCTTCTACACAGGAAACAAGAATATTAAAAGGCAACCTACAGTTCTGGCATAGGTGGCTTGAGATTGGTATTTCTAACTCAAAAACATATAAATTGCCATTGTCTTGCTGGGAAGCAGTTTGACAAGTTTTTTGTTTTTGAGACAGGGTCTCACTCTCACTCAGGCTAGAGGGCAGTGATGCAGTCTCTGCTCACTGCAACCTCCGCCTCCCAGGCTCAAATGATCATCCCAGCTCAGCTTCCTGAGTAGGTGGGACCACAGGCATGCGCCACCATGCCGGGCTGTTTTTTTCTACTCGTAGAGACTGGGTTTCGCTGTGTTGCCCAAGCTGGTCTTGAACTCCTAGACTCAAATGATCCGCCCAGCTTGATTTCCCAAAATGCTGTGATTACAGGCATGAGCCACTGTACCTGGCTGACAAAATATATTAAAAGTTTTAAGTAATTCAGTTTTTAGGAATCTTTCTTGAAAAACAATTTGAACTAAGGTGTAAATACAATGATATTCTAAGTTACTAGGACATTTCCATGTGAGTAAAAGAGATATGAGAAAAATTTTCATAAGCCTAGTAAAAATATTTTAAAAATCCAAAATTTAAATAGAAACATTGGAATTACGGGTATTTTTTAACTTTTTGATGTGTAAGTTATAAGAGAAAGCCAATCATTTACACTGCAGCTGATGTTAACTAAAGTGACAATTCTATGTTCACTTTCCTGTATTGCTCTACTTGATTTTCTTACTTATTACTTCTTTATATGACAGAGTCAATTTACAAGAACAAAGGAAGAATTAGAAGCTGAGAAAAGAGACTTAATTAGAACTAATGAGAGACTATCTCAAGAACTTGAATACTTAACAGGTATGAAGAAGTGCTTTTAGCTTTTAGCTCCATTCCTTTATTTTTCTTCTGATAGTGCTAGGAGTTAATGCTCAGCCCATTTCTGTTGCTGATATTTTATTGTTATGGTTGAGTATAGAGTTGTCATATCCTATTATTTCTCCTACTCATTTATCTTTAAATCATTATCAAGTGTTTAAAGAAGTGTCTAGAAAGTGCACAAGTGAAGAACATCTCAAAGTGGTAGTAATTTGGACCAGATTTTACATGCAAAGATTTTTACTACAATGCTATACATAATATCAGATTGGAAGCACTTTAAATATTTGCAAAGGCTGAACTACTGTTCTTCATTTCATATGGACATCCTTGCTATATAATAAGCATTCAGTATAAGAACCTATACTCAGCCCATATTTATAAACAGACTAAAGGAGGCAGGGACATAAAATACATAAACATAGACTGTAGTATATAATACAGCTGATGTAGTCAGGTGAACTTGACTGAAGCAGTTAATGGTAAGAAGTTTCCTTTGGTGCCCGGGCACGGTGGCTGACGCCTATAATCCCAACACTTTGAGAGGCTGAGGTGGGTAGATCATGAGGTCAGGGGTCCAAGAGCAGCCTGGCCAAGATGGTGAAACCCCGTCCCTACTAAAAATAACAGAAATTAGCCGGCCATGGTGGCATACACCTGTAATCCCAGCTACTTTGGAGGCTGAGGCAGAGAATTGCTTAAACCCAGGAGGCGGAGGTTGTAGTGAGCCAAGATTACGTCACTGCACTCCAGCCTGGGCAACAGAGCCAGGCTCTGTATCAAAAAAAAAAAAGGGTTTTTTGGGTTCTTCTTTTTTTTTATGGTTTTTGAAATTTTTTTACTTCTATAAAAGAAAGGATTTTCAGATATTTATATACAATAATATTCCGTTAGTTAAGTATACTTTCCTAGTCTCAAGAGTTCCTTCAAAATACTTGCTGAGTGTGTTGATCAACAAGTGGTAGTTACAATTAAAGGAATTCATAAAATCTAGACATTTAATAGGTAGTTTTTTAAAAATGTATATTCTTTATTGAGTAGGTTTTTATATTTATCATTGCCTTTTAGCTTAATGATTATTTATAAAATTCTAATAGACCTTTGGATATATATCAGGAAAATTAAAGTTAACATTGAATATTTAGCTTAAGATACTGTATTTAAAATAAATTTGGATAACTCACAAGTTTGGATACACAAATTTCAATTTTTTGTCACCTATTTGTAGAAATTGAATTTGTAATTATGGCAGAAACAAGTTAAAATAAGAGAGTTGAGAACTACAGTTGATCCTTAAACAACACAGTGGTTAGGGTTGCTGATTCCTCCCACAGTTGAAAATGTATGTGTGACTTTTGACTCCCCAAAAACTTAATTACTGCTGTTAACTAGAAGCCTTACCAATAACATACATAGTAGATTGTCGTACGTTTTGTTTGTGATCTGTATTATACACTGTGCTCCTTCAATAAAGTAAGCTAGAGAAAAAAATGTTAAGAAAATCATAAGGAAGAGAAAATACATTTACTGTTCATTAAATAGAAGTGGATCATCACAACCATCTTCATCCTCCTTGTCTTTGCATTACCTAGGCTGAAGAAAAGGGGGTGATCTTGCTGGCTCAGGTGGCAGAGGTAGAAGGGGAGGCAGGAGAGGGAGGCACACTCAATGTAACTTTACGAAATACAGCCTAATTTCTGTCTGACTTGCTTTTTCATTTCTCTAAAAATGTTTCTATACATTACCAATCTTCCTTCCACCATTTGCTATAGTTTCAGTGCCCATATAAGAGAAGGATCCATGTTATAAAAGAAATCAAAAGCAGTCTTGGGTAATCAGAACCCTTCCACCATTTGCTATAGTTTCAGTGCCCATATAAGAGAAGGATCCATGTTATAAAAGAAATCAAAAGCAGTCTTGGGTAATCAGAACCCTTCCACCAGATAGTCTGTTACCAATATGTTTTCTGACACTGCTAGTTCTACATTCTTTTTCCACATCGTCTGGCACTCATTTGGAAGCACTCATCTCCATCCAGTCATCTTCTGTTAATTTCTCTGATATGGTGGCTATTAGCTCTTGGATTTCTCCAAGGTCCGTATCCTGAAACCCTTCATCTCACCTTTTTTGCCATATCCACCATCTCTTTCATGATTTCCTTGATTGGCTCTGTTATAAATTTTGTGACATCATGCACAACATCTGGACAGTTTCCTCCAACAGGAATTTATTATTTCAGCCTTGATGGCTTTCATAACTTTTTCTATAATGAAAAAGAAGGGATGGCCTCTTGAATTGTGTTATCCTTTAAAACTTTCATGATATTTTCTCTGTTGGGGTTCTCTTCCACAGTGTTGACATTTTCTTTTCACAAAGTATCATCTCTATAGAGCCGTAAAGGTCCTTATGTCCCCTGATCTAAAGGCTGAATTAGAAACATGTTTGGGAGCAAGTAGACTGCTTTGACACCTTCCATATTGAACTCCTGGGTTCTGGGTGGCCAGGGACAGTGTCTAAAATCAAAAGAACTTTAAAGGCAGCCCCTTGGCCGGGTACGGTGGCTCATGCCTGTAATCCCAGCACTTTGGGAGGCCGAGGCAGGTGGATCACCTGAGGTCAGGAGTCTGAGACTAGCCTGGCCAACATGGCAAAACTCCGTCTCTATTAAAAATACAAAAATTAGCTGGGCATGGTGGTATCCACCTGTAATCCCAGCTACTCAGGAGGCTGAGTCATGAGAATCACGTGAACCAGGGAGGCAGAGGTTGCAGTGAGCCAAGATAATGCCACTGCAGTCCAGCTAGGGGGATAGAGCGAGACTGTGTCTCCAGAAAAAAAAAAAAAAGGCAGCCCCTTTACTGGCAAGGTACTTTCTGACTTCAGGGACAAAGCATGAGTGGAACCAATTCGGAGAAAGAGGTCTGTCATTGTCTAGGTCTTCTTCTTGTGTAACCAGAAGACAGACAGCTGGTGTTTATCTTTTTCCTTTGGGCCCTGGGGTTAAAGGCTTTATAAATAAGGGCAGTCCTTATCATAAACCTGACTGCATTTGCTCAATACTGTAGAGTCAGCCTATCCCTTCCTGCCCTAATCCTGGTGCTCCCTTCTCTTTCTTACTAATAAATATCTTTTGTGGCATTTTTTTTACCAGAATAGGACACTTCTATCTGCATTAAAAACCTTGTGCAGGCATGTAACCTTTCTCAATGATTTTCTTAGCAGCATCTGCTGTTTCTTGGTTGACAGAACCTGCTGCTTCTGTTTTGTTGACATTTTTGTAAGTCAAACCTCTTTCTAAAATTATCAAACCATCCTTTACTGGCATTAAATTCTCCAGGTTTAGATCTGTCACCTTCCTTTTGCTTTTAGTTGTCATATAATAAATTTGCTTTACCTCGAATCATATTAGAGTCTATAGGTATGTGATAGCAATCCTGCACCCCATAAAAGCTGCATTTTCAATACGAGATGGGAAGGTATTTTGCAGAAATGCACTTTTTTGTGCTTGCTGGAGTAGCTGCAGTGATGGCTTTACGAATTTTCTTTTTCTTTTTTTTTTTTTTAAACAACGGTCCTTATACTGGATTCATTGTCTTGAAACGGTGGGTAACCATAGCTGCAGTCCTCAATCTATGGTACATATCAAGCAATTCAACTCTTTAAAATATTGTCATGATATTTCCCTGCTTCTTAGAAGCACTTCTATGGATCCCATGTTGTTATTCAAGGTTTATGGTATTGCACTAAACACAATGACAAATATGCAAAAACTTCAAAAGATTTCAAGGTTTATGGTATTGCACTAAACACAGTGACAAATATGCAAAAACTTCAAAAGATTACTATTTTCTGCATTATGCAATTTAGTGAAGAGAGAAACTGCTCATGATAGAGTCACACAGCATTCTATACAGACACTCAAAACACTTGAGCTTACTGCAGTAGTATCAGGAGGTGGCTATGAAAGTATTACAGTAATACAGTATGTATTACAGTTAATTTTATGCAGTTGTGGTTTAATAAAGCATATTTACATTTGCTTATACTTCTCGATTGCAGATAGGGTTGTGTAGTGTTTGTGCATTAAGTTTTGATAAATTTTTAAAGTTTGTATCATAGATTTGTGCATATTTTAATGGTAATAAATGATAAAATACACTAATATCTACATATTAGTACATATTATGCACTTACAGTAGCTTTTTCTTAGTTTGTTCCCATTTCTGGGCTGCCTGGATTGATCTGTGGTCTCTGAGTTTTTCAAATTGTAAGGTTTTGGGAAAAAATTCCGATATATTTATTGAAGAAAATACGAGTGGAAGTGAATCTGCACAGTTCCAATCTGTGTTATTCAAGGGCCAGCTGTGCGTACTTTGTATTAAAGGTTTATATTCCTAGAAATATATTTTTGATATTTGGTTCCCCTGAGTGTTAATTAGTTATTATTTTTTAATTCTCTTCACCATTCTAGAGGATGTTAAACGTCTGAATGAAAAACTTAAAGAAAGCAATACAACAAAGGGTGAACTTCAGTTAAAATTGGATGAACTTCAAGCTTCTGATGTTTCTGTTAAGGCAAGTACCAGATGATTCCTAATGCATAAACTATAGCTTTTTATTAAAACTCACCTAAATTAAATTTCAAATATAGGCAATAAAGAAGTTAAAAGCTGCATTTTGTTTTGTTTTTAATGTCAGAAAATTAAGCATTAGGACAATTCTAGTTCATCTGTTTGGCTTGTTTGAAATTTAAGTTTGTTACAGTTCTTAATGTTTTCTAGTTAAGAATCTATGCAAATAATTTCTGTTTTGAAATAAAATTCTGCTTGTGTCCCTTAGCTACAGACAAAATCTTTTGAATAATCATATATCATCTTTAACTGTACATGTTATTTTCTTGGATTTCTTTAGTATCGAGAAAAACGCTTGGAGCAAGAAAAGGAATTGCTACATAGTCAGAATACATGGCTGAATACAGAGTTGAAAACCAAAACTGATGAACTTCTGGCTCTTGGAAGAGAAAAAGGGAATGAGATTCTAGAGCTTAAATGTAATCTTGAAAATAAAAAAGAGGAGGTAAGTTAGTGAAATTGTGTTTTTCTTCATGTTGAGTATAACTTACATTTGTGTGTCAGTTTATTAAATATGTATTCAGTAGTGTGTACCTGATTAGTTGTAAGATTAGTGGTTAAATGTGAATAATTCATTACATTTGGCGTAGAAAATTAACCAATTGCATTTACATAAATAATTTAAGATTCTTTGTCAAATCTGGATAGTATCTACTGTCTTCTGATATGTCTTTCCTAAAATATGTGTTTGTTTAAGAAGTGGTGGTAAGTTTTTGTGAGCTAAATCTAAACATTGTTTTGTGAGCAGTTATTCTTAGTTTTCTTAAATATGCATATTTTAATTGCTTTTTCAGGTGGGGAGGGGGAGTTACTTAGCTTTTCCTTAGCAGCATAAACCTCATGTCAGAGTAATTTCAGTTAATATGACATCCTTTCCCCCGTTCTATTTTTTATTTTTAGGTTTCTAGACTGGAAGAACAAATGAATGGCTTAAAAACATCAAATGAACATCTTCAAAAGCATGTGGAGGATCTGTTGACCAAATTAAAAGAGGTATATATGACCATTAAAATGTCTTTTTTACAAAATATTAAAGCACTTACGAAGCTGTTATTTCATAAAATGATGTCATGTTTTAATCTGTCCTTTGCCCCATAATACAGTGAGAGTACTACTTCCATATGTAGCTAGGCTAAAATAGAATCAGAAATAGCGATTATATGTTATATCGAAAATACTATCTAAAAAATGAGTATGGGTTAATTTTATTGTTTAATTATTTTATCTTGAATTTAAAATATCAGTAATATTTTATCCTTAATTTATCTTTGTCATGAAGACTGATTTGAATTTGAGTGTTTTAGATTTAGCTCTTTACAAAAAATGGAATTTTTCATCTTGTCATTTGATAAGCCTTCTAAATTTAGTTCAAAGTAGACTGCTATAATTGGGCTATTTTTTTCAGGCCAAGGAACAACAGGCCAGTATGGAAGAGAAATTCCACAATGAATTAAATGCCCACATAAAACTTTCTAATTTGTACAAGGTAAATATCCCACCACACATGTTAATATCTAAATGTTGCATTGTTGACTGTTAGGTAACTTTTTAAGATTAACTTTTAGAGTGCCGCTGATGACTCAGAAGCAAAGAGCAATGAATTAACCCGGGCAGTGGATGAACTACACAAACTTTTGAAAGAAGCTGGTGAAGGTAAGTGTTTTCAATTATGGGAACATTATTTTTGTTATTATACTCCTTTTTTTCTTTTTACCCTTGTTTTGTATAGATTATTGGATTTAGGTGTTAGACTATATTTGGGACGGACGGAATTAGGTACAGAAGAAAGAACTTTGGATTAGGAAATTCAGAATTATATCTTAAGCAAATGTTAAGTTTATATATTTTTGAAAATACAGACAGCAGGGGGTTTTGTTTTTCATCTAATAATCTTGTATAATTTCCTGATTTCTAATGAGAAAGTTTTCTTTTTTGAAACATTTACTCTGATTATGTTTGAATGCTCTTTTACTTTATAAATAAGACATCCTCTTTAAGTTATTTGCATTTTGTAAAGTCTTTTATTTCCTCAAATTTTTGCTTTTTTCAGTGTATGATATTTATGGTCTTTTCCAGTAATTTCCTTTACTTAGGATTAAAGATCAAAATCGAAATCAAAGATATACCTAGCACCATTTTTTACCCTTTGGGTTTCCTTATTTTCTTTGTGGGTAAGAGGCATCAAAAGGAGAAACGCCAGGCCAAGACAATCCCAAAATTATAAGTAGAGCAAGAACTTTCAATAGATACTGTCAGCTGAAGCCTCTCTAGAAATTTAATATTATCTGCTGAAGGGAGAAGTGACTGGTCTGTTGCATTTTGTAAACTAAAATTTTAACTGTATGTTTGAATATTTGGTCTTTAAAATTGTTTTTTAGCCAACAAAGCAATACAAGATCATCTTCTAGAGGTGGAGCAATCCAAAGATCAAATGGAAAAAGAAATGCTCGAGAAAATAGGGAAATTGGAGAAGGAATTAGAGAATGCAAATGACCTTCTTTCTGCCACAAAACGTAAAGGTATGGCTAATACATGCTCATTAGTGACTTGAAATACTACAGCTTTCCTACCTAACAGTCATTTAATTTCACTAATAGTATTTATCTGTCATGCTGTGATGTAGGAAACTCCATCGAGTTATATTAATAGAATTTGTTTTAAAATTAATACTCTATCTGTATCTTTACAGAATCAGGCATATAAATACCATTTGATCACACACAGTCTTGTAAATTCTCAGGTTATTACATGATTTTTTAGAATTAGATGTGTTACACGACTTTTTGATGTCATGTATTTAAAATTTTTATAGGAATTACTATATAATGTACAGTACGTCACTTATCTTGAAAAATTATTAATGGCTTTTAGTTTGAAATTTTACAAAATTATACTAGATGTGTATTTGTTGGCACAGGAGCCATATTGTCTGAAGAAGAGCTTGCAGCCATGTCTCCTACTGCAGCAGCTGTAGCTAAGATAGTGAAACCTGGGATGAAACTAACTGAGGTAAGAATGGTATTAAATGTTGTTAAGTTCCTTTTCTTCAGCAAATGTATACAAATGTCTTCAAAATTTAATTCTTCCAAAACTTATTTTTAAAATCATCTTATAATTAATGGATCATTCTAGGAAAGGCTTTCTTTGGTTCCAGTTCTGTGTAACTAACATATAGTAAACATTGCCATTTTGTGTTAGTGTTAAAGAATGTTTATTATGAAACTAGATCTACTAAATATTTGTGTTGTTATGGTTAGATTTGAAACAACCCTTCGTCTGTTTTCAGCTCTATAATGCTTATGTGGAAACTCAGGATCAGTTGCTTTTGGAGAAACTAGAGAACAAAAGAATTAATAAGTACCTAGATGAAATAGTGAAAGAAGTGGAAGCCAAAGCACCAATTTTGAAACGCCAGCGTGAGGAATATGAACGTGCACAGAAAGCTGTAGCAAGTTTATCTGTTAAGCTTGAACAAGCTATGAAGGTTGGTTCCATTCCTAAAATTTAGCCGTGGTAACAATACAAATGAGAAATGATTTACTAGATATTTTTTTTCTTAAGGTGATTGAGTCAGAAAAGTCTAAATATAGTTTTCAATAAACACATTTTGAAACTTCTCATTACATTATTAAACACTGCTAATCACAAAACGTCATACCTTTAGCAATTTTTATGTATTTCACAATTTTTATATAAAATTGTGAAAGCATTTTAACCTTTTATTAATGCATTTGGTATGTTTTCCTTAGGATTCTCAACTAGAGAATAATAGCCAAATCTCCTAAAACTGCTCTTCAAATTAAAATAATCTCTGTGTAATAAAACTCTCCTATTTAGCATAATCATTCTTTTTTTATTTTATTGTTATTATACTTTAAGTTTTAGGGTACATGTGCACAATGTGCAGGTCTGTTACATATATATACATGTGCCATGTTGGTGTGCTGCATCCATTAACTTGTCATTTAGCATTAGATATATCTCCTAATGCTATCCTTCCCCCCTCCCCCCACCCCACAACAGTCCCCAGAGTGTGATGTTCCCCTTCCTGTGTCCATGTGTTCTCATTGTTCAATTCCCACCTGTGAGTGAGAACATGCGGTGTTTGGTTTTTTGTCCTTGCAATAGTTTACTGAGAATGATGATTTCCAGTTTCATCCATGTCCCTACAAAGGACATGAACTCATCATTTTTATGGCTGCACAGTATTCCATGGTGTATATGTGCCACATTTTCTTAATCCAGTCTATCATTGTTGGACATTTGGGTTGGTTCCAAGTCTTTGCTATTGTGAATAGTGCCGCAATAAACATACGTGTGCATGTGCCTTTATAGCAGCATGATTTATAGTCCTTTGGATATATACCCAGTAATGGGATGGCTGGGTCAAATGGTATTTCTAGTTCTAGATCCCTGAGGAATCGCCACACTGACTTCCACAAAGGTTGAACTAGTTTACAGTCCCACCAACAGTGTAAAAGTGTTCCTGTTTCTCTACATCCTCTCCAGCACCTGTTGTTTCCTGACTTTTTAATGATTGCCTTTCTAACTGGTGTGAGATGGTATCTCATTGTGGTTTTGATTTGCATTTCTCTGATGGCCAGTGATGATGAGCATTTTTTCATGTGTTTTTTGGCTGCATAAATGTCTTCTTTTGAGAAGTGTCTGTTCATGTCCTTTGCCCACTTTTTGATGGGGTTGTTTGTTTTTTTCTTGTAAATTTGTTTGAGTTCATGGTAGATTCTGGATATTAGCCCTTTGTCAGATGAGTAGGTTGCAAAAATTTTCTCCCATTTTGTAGGTTGCCTGTTCACTGTGATGGTAGTTTCTTTTGCTGTGCAAAACCTCTTTAGTTTAATTAGATCCCATTTGTCAATTTTGGCTTTTGTTGCCATTGCTTTTGGTGTTTTAGACATGAAGTCCTTGCCCATGCCTATGTCCTGAATGGTAATGCCTAGGTTTTCTTCTAGGATTTTTATGGTTTTAGGTCTAACATGTAAGCCTTTAATCCATCTTGAATTAATTTTTGTATAAGGGGTAAGGAAGGGATCCAGTTTCAGCTTTCTACATATGGCTAGCCAGTTTTCCTAGCACCATTTATTAAATAGGGAATTCTTTCCCCATTGCTTGTTTTTGTCAGGTTTGTCAAAGATCAGATAGTTGTAAATATGTGGCATTATTTCTGAGGGCTCTGTTCTGTTCCATTGATCTATATCTCTGTTTTGGTACCAGTACCATGCTGTTTTGGTTACTGTAGCCTTGTAGTATAGTTTGAAGTCAGGTAGCATGATGCCTCCAGCTTTGTTCTTTTGGCTTAGGATTGACTTGGCGATGCGGGCTCTTTTTTGGTTCCATATGAACTTTAAAGTAGTTTTTTCCAATTCTGTGAAGAAAGTCATTGGTAGCTTTATAGGGATGGCATTGAATCTATAAATTACCTTGGGCAGTATGGCCATTTTCACAATACTGATTCTTCCAACCCATGAGCATGGAATGTTCTTCCATTCGTTTGTATCCTCTTTTATTTCATTGAGCAGTGGTTTGTAGTTCTCCTTAAAGAGGTCCTTCACATCCCTTATAAGTTGGATTTCTAGGTATTTTATTCTCTTTGAAGCAATTGTGAATGTGAGTTCACTCATGATTTGGCTCTCTGTTTGTCTGTTATTGGTGTACAAGAATACTTGTGATTTTTGTACATTAATTTTGTATCCTGAGACTTTGCTGAAGTTGCTTATCAGCTTAAGGAGATTTTGGGCTGAGACAGTGGAGTTTTCTAGATATACAATCGTGTCATCTGCAAACAGGGACAATTTGACTTCCTCTTTTCCTAACTGAATACCCTTTATTTCCTTCTCTTGCCTAATTGCCCTGGCCAGAACTTCCAACACTATGTTGAATAGGAGTGGTGAGAGAGGGCATCCCTGTCTTGTGCCAGTTTTCAAAGGGAATGCTTCCAGTTTTTGCCCATTCAGTTTTTGCCCAATGATATTGCTGTGGGTTTGTCAAAGATAGCTCTTACTATTTTGAGATACATCCCATCAATACCTAATTTATTGTGAGTTTTTAGCATGAAGCATTGTTGAATTTTGTCAAAGGCCTTTTCTGCATCTATTGAGATAAACGTGGTTTTTGTCTTTGGTTCTGTTTATATGCTGGGTTACATTTATTGATTTGCGTGTGTTGAACCAGCCTTGCATCCCAGGGATGAAGCTCACTTGATCGTGGTGGATAAGCTTTTTGATGTGCTGCTAGATTCGGTTTGCCAGTATTTTATTGAGGATTTTTGCATCAATGTTCTTCAAGGATATTGGTCTAAATTCTTTTTTGGTTGTGTCTCTGCCCGGCTTTGGTATCAAGATGATGCTGGCATCATAAAATGAGTTAGGGAAGATTCCCTCTTTTTCTGTTGATTGGAATAGCTTCAGAAGGAATGATACCAGTTCCTCCTTGTACCTCTGGTAGAATTCGGCTGTGAATCCATCTGGTCCTGGACTCTTTTTGGTTGGTAAGCTATTGATTATTGCCACAATTTCAGAGCCTGTTTTTGGTCTATTCGGAGATTCACCTTCTTCCTGGTTTAGTCTTGGGAGGGTGTATGTGTCAAGGAATTTATCCATTTCTTCTAGATTTTCTAGTTTATTTGCATAGAGGTGTTTGTAGTATTCTCTGATGGTAGTTTGTATTTCTGTGGGATCGGTGGTGATATCCCCTTTATCATTTTTTATTGCATCTATTTGATTCTTCTCTCTTTTCTTCTTTATTAGTCTTGCTAGCGGTCTATCAATTTTGTTGATCCTCTCAAAAAACCAGCTCCTGGATTCATTAATTTTTTGAAGGGTTTTTTGTGTCTCTATTTCCTTCAGTTCTGCTCTGATTTTAGTTATTTCTTGCCATCTGCTAGCTTTTGAATGTGTTTGCTCTTGCTTTTCTAGTTCTTTTAATTGTGATGTTAGGGTGTCAATTTTGGATCTTTCCTGCTTTCTCTTGTGGGCATTCAGTGCTATAAATTTCCCTCTACACACGGCTTTGAATGTGTCCCAGAGATTCTGGTATGTTGTGTCTTTGTTCTCGTTGGTTTCAAAGAACGTCTTTATTTCTGCCTTCATTTCGTTATGTACCCAGTAATCATTCAGGAGCAGGTTGTTCAGTTTCCATGTAGTGGAGCAGTTTTGAGTGAGTTTCTTAATCCTGAGTTCTAGTTTGATTGCACTGTGGTCTGAGAGACAGTTTGTTATAATTTCTGTTCTTTTACATTTGCTGAGGAGAGCTTTACTTCCAACTATGTGGTCAATTTTGGAATAGGTATGGTGTGGTGCTGAAAAAAATGTATATTCTGTTGATTTGGGGTGGAGAGTTCTGTAGATGTCCATTAGGGTGGCTTGGTGCAGAGCTGAGTTCAGTTCCTGGGTATCCTTGTTAACTTTCTGTCTCGTTGATCTGTATAATGTTGACAGTGGGGTGTTAAAGTCTCCCATTATTATTGTGTGGGAGTGTAAGTCTCTTTGTAGGTCTCTAAGGACTTGCTTTATGAATCTGGGTGCTCCTCTATTGGTTGCATATATATTTAGGATAGTTAGCTCTTCTTATTGAATTGATCCCTTTACCATTATGTAATGGCCTTCTTTGTCTCTTTTGATCTTTGTTGGTTTAAAGTCTGTTTTATCAAAGACTAGGATTGCAACCCCTGCCTTTTTTTGTTTTCATTTGCTTGGTAGATCTTCCTCCATCCTTTTGTTTTGAGCCTATGTGTGTCTCTGCACGTGAGATGGGTTTCCTGAATACAGCACACTGATGGGTCTTGACTCTTTATCCAATTTGCCAGTCTGTGTCTTTTAATTGGAGCATTTAGTCCATTTACATTTAAAGTTAATATTGTTATGTGTGAATTTGATCGTGTCATTATGATGTTAGCTGGTTATTTTGCTCGTTAGTTGATGCAGTTTCTTCCTAGCCTCGATGGTCTTTACAATTTGGCATGATTTTGCAGTGGCTGGTACCGGTTGTTCCTTTCCATGTTTAGTGCTTCCTTCAGGAGCTCTTTTAGGGCAGACCTGGTGGTGACAAAATCTCTCAGCATTTGCTTGTCTGTAAAGGATTTTATTTCTCCTTCACTTATGAAGCTTAGTTTGGCTGGATATAAAATTCTGGGTTGAAAATTCTTTTCTTTAAGAATGTTGAATATTGGCCCCCACTCTCTTGTGGCTTGTAGAGTTTCTGCCGACAGATCCGCTGTTAGTCTGATGGGCTTCCCTTTGTGGGTAACCCGACCTTTCTCTCTGGCTGCCCTTAATATTTTTTCCTTCATTTCAACTTTTGTGAATCTGACAATTATGTGTCTTGGAGTTGGTCTTCTCGAGGAGTATCTTTGTGGCGTTCTCTGTATTTCCTGAATGTGAACGTTGTCCTGTCTTGCTAGATTGGGGAAGTTCTCCTGGATAATATCCTGCAGAGTGTTTTCCAACTTGGTTCCATTCTCCCCATCACTTTCAGGTACACCAATCAGACATAGATTTGGTCTTTTCACATAGTCCCATATTTCTTGGAGGCTTTGTTCATTTCTTTTTATTCTTTTTTCTGTAAACTTCCCTTCTCGCTTCATTTCATTCATTTCATCTTCTGTCACTCATACCCCTTCTTCCAGTTGATCGCATCGGCTCCTGAGGCTTCTGCATTCTTCACATAGTTCTCGAGCCTTGGCTTTCAGCTCCATCAGCTCCTTTAAGCACTTCTCTGTATTGGTTATTCTAGTTATACATTTCTCTAAATTTTTTTCAAAGTTTTTTTTTTTTTTTTTTTTTTTTTTTTTTTTTTTTTTTTTTTTGAGACAGAGTCTCGCTCTGTCACCCAGGCTGGAGTGCAGTGGCGCAATCTCGGCTCACTGCAAGCTCCGCCTCCCGGGTTCATGCCATTCTCCTGCCTCAGCCTCTCCGAGTAGCTGGGACTACAGGCGCCCGCCACCACGCCCAGCTAATTTTTTTTTTGTATTTTTAGTAGAGACGGGGTTTCACCGTGCTCTCGATCTCCTGACCTCGTGATCCGCCCGCCTCAGCCTCCCAAAGTGCTGGGATTACAAGCGTGAGCCACCGCGCCCGGCCTTTTTTCAAAGTTTTTAACTTCTTTGCCTTTGGTTTGAATTTTCTCCCGTAGCTCGGAGTAGTTTGATCGTCTGAAGCCTTCTTCTCTCAACTCGTCAAAGTCATTCTCCGTCCAGCTTTGTTCCATTGCTGGTGAGGAACTGTGTTCCTTTGGAGGAGGAGAGGAGCTCTGCTTTTTAGAGTTTCCAGTTTTTCTGCTTTGTTTTTTCCCCATCTTTGTGGTTTTACCTACTTTTGGTCTTTGATGATGGTGATGTACAGATGGGTTTTTGGTGTGGATGTCCTTTCTGTTTGTTAGTTTTCCTTCTAACAGACAGGACCCTCATCTACAGGTCTGTTGGAATTTGCTAGGGGTCCA
This sequence comes from Symphalangus syndactylus, assembly GCF_028878055.3. NCBI lineage: Eukaryota > Metazoa > Chordata > Mammalia > Primates > Hylobatidae > Symphalangus > Symphalangus syndactylus. The sequence goes on from NC_072434.2 coordinate 36,350,616, forward strand.
CTCCAGACCCTGTTTGCCTGGGTATCAGCAGCGGAGGCTGCAGAACAGTGGATTTTCATGAACCGCGAATGCTGCTGTTTGATGGTTCCTCTGGAAGTTTTGTCTCAGAGGAGTACCCGGCCCTGTGAGGTGTCAGTCTGCCCCTACTGGGGGGTGCCTCCCAGTTAGGCTGCTCGGGGGTCAGGGGTCAGGGACCCACTTGAGGAGGCAGTCTGCCGGTTCTCAGATCTCCAGCTGCGTGCTGGGAGGACCACTACTCTCTTCAAAGCTGTCAGACAGGGACATTTAAGTCTGCAGAGGTTACTGCTGAATTTTTGTTTGTCTGTGCCCTGCCACCAGAGGTGGAGCCTACAGAGGCAGGCAGGCCTCCTTGAGCTGTGGTGGGCTCCACCCAGTTCCAGCTTCCTGGCTGCTTTGTTTACCTAAGAAAGCCTGTGCAATGGCCGGTGCCCCTCCCCCAGCCTGGCTGCCGCCTTGCAGTTTGATCTCAGACTGCTGTGCTAGCAATCAGGGAGACTCCGTGGGCGTAGATCCCTCCGAGCCAGGTGCAGGACATAATCTCCTGGTGTGCCATTTTTTAAGCCCGTCGGAAAAGCACAGTATTAGGGTAGGAGTGACCCGATTTTCAAGGTGCCATCTGTCACCCCTTTCTTTGACTAAGAAAGGGAACTCCCTGACCCCTTGCTCTTCCCGCATGAGGCAATGCCTTGCCCTGCTTCGGCTCACGCACGGTGCGCTGCACCCGCTGCCCTGCGCCCATTGTCTGGCACTCCCTAGTGAGATGAACCCGGTACCTCAGATGGAAATGCAGAAATCACCGGTCTGCATCGCTCGTGCTGGGAGCTGTAGACCGGAGCTGTTCCTATTTGGCCATCTTGGCTCCACCCCCTGGTATAATCATTCTTTATCAGACAGTTGTAATAGCCTGCCTAGAAATAATAACATTGTTTGACCATAGGTAGAACTCCTTTTTTATACTATTTCACAATTTGGCATGTCTCTATATACATTATTTTGTTATTGCTCATTCGCTTATTAAAAGTATTAATGAAATTCATAAAGATTTTTTGTTTTTAAGAGATACTGATTGAAAAAGAGGTTATACTCTGAATGTTTTGCTTTATGGTACAACTATTAACATTACTGAGGGAAATTGTCAAGATTTCTTGAACAAGCTTTATGGAGGAAATTCAGTTAAATGAATTTATATCTACTCTTCTAAACTGATAATTTGTTTCCCTTTTGTTGGAAAAGAATATAAATATATCCCTATTTCAAAATTAAATCTCTGTTGCTGTTATAATTTAGAAGTCAGTTTAAATCCAAGTACTTTATTATATCAACTGGTTTTTTTCTTCTTCATCAAATGAAGTCTAGCAGTCTCACCTTCCTGGGAATATTGACTTTTTTACCAGCAGTGTAGTTTGCAAGAGAGCCCTTGGGTCCAATTAGATCTTCCTTGAATTTTAACTCTGTTGAAAGTGAGGGTTTTACCTGAAGCTTGTTATTGTCTGAATAAGAAATAACGTGTTCAAATTTATACAAAACTTCTTTTTTAGTGGCTACAATATTATGTAGGATTTTATTTAGTGTATAAGTTGATTACTGGTGGTATTTGAGTATTGTATGTCTTTATTATTTGTATAAATCCTAGCACGAAGTACAAAATTTTCACTTGAATTTACATTTTAAAGGAGATTCAGCGATTGCAGGAGGACACTGATAAAGCCAACAAGCAATCATCTGTACTTGAGAGAGATAATCAAAGAATGGAAATACAAATAAAAGATCTTTCACAACAGGTTAGAATTTTTTTGTTTTCCTACTTTTAAAAACCTGACTGCCCAGTAATCTTTGAATCTGTTTGAAGGTATCTAAGATAGAACTACCACGTATGAAATTCTAATTAATTAGGAATAGTACTCAAGCAGAGTTGTAGCCTCATTGTTTCTTTTCATAGCCCCTCCCTTTTTTCAAACGTTTGATAAATTTTTAAATTATACGTGTTGGTTGTAATAAATGAAGAAATAATTCAAAGATAAATAAAAGCTTTTTCCAATTTCTACCCCTCTACCCTCTGAAGTCCCAAAGTGTAGGTAAGTTAACAGACTGTTGTGTATTTTTTTCACATCCTTCTCTGTATGTGTATATACATGAGTATATATAAACATATGTAAGAATTATTTGATTTTACTGAAATAAAATTGGACTGTATGCATTACTCTGACACTTTTTTAACAAGCAAATCAATAAATTTAATGTCTCATTCATATATTTTACCCTAATTTGTATGTGTGTGTGTACATCCACACAATGCACAAATGTAAAAATTTAACATGAATGGCATTATATATATATGCTTTTTGTTTAAATGTCTGTTTTTCAAGCACACATAAAAAATAGATACTTGTCTCTGTGGGTTTTATTTGATCATTGTTTTACAAAACTGGAGCCATGTTTTGGGAATTGTAATTTGGCTACTTTTTAATAAGTAATAGCCTTCAATACATACTTAAAAGTAATTTTATTCTATTAAAATTTGATGGTTTAGATTTTAATATCTAAGGTTGCTTTGTTTTTAAAGATAATTTGAGGCTGGGCGCAGTGGCTCACGCTTGTAATCCCAGCACTTTGGGAGGCCGAGGCGGGCGGATCACGAGGTCAGGAGATCGAGACCACGGTGAAACCCCGTCTCTACTAAAAATACAAAAAAAATTAGCCGGGCGTGGTGGCGGGGGCCTGTAGTCCCAGCTACTCGGAGATGCTGAGGCAGGAGAATGGCGTGAACCCGGGAGGCGGAGCTTGCAGTGAGCCAAGATCGCGCCACTGCACTCCAGCCTGGGCAACAGAGCGAGACTCCGTCTCAAAAAAAAAAAAGAATTTGAGGCAGTACAAGTTGAAGGTTTTATAAGTAATGTTTTAATTTGAAAAATTTCATTCTAAACTTTTCCAGAATTGTAACTAATACTATTTTATAACATATTAAAACTTTGTTTTTAGATTAGAGTGCTTTTGATGGAACTTGAAGAAGCAAGGGGTAACCACGTAATTCGTGATGAGGAAGTAAGCTCTGCTGATATAAGTAGTTCATCTGAGGTAATATCACAGCATCTAGTATCTTACAGAAATATTGAAGAGCTTCAACAACAAAATCAGCGTCTCTTAGTGGCCCTTAGAGAGCTTGGGGAAACCAGAGAAAGAGAAGAACAAGAAACAACTTCATCCAAGTAAGCAATCGAATACCTCAGCTTGTTGAGCAAACATTTATGAAAACCTCAGCTAGGCTCAGTGTCTCATGCCTGTAATCCCAGTGTTTTGGGAGGCCTAAATGGGGTATCATTTGAGCCCAGGAGGTCGAGACCAGCCTGGACGACATAGTGAGACCCTGTCTCAAAAAAAAGTAAAAAATTAGCTGGGTGTGGTGGCACATGTCTATAGTCCCAGCTACTCAGGAGGCAGGCTGAGGTGGGAGGATCACTTGAGCCCAGGAGGTTGAGGCTGCAGTGAAGCATGGTCATGCACTGCACTCTAAGTGGGATGACAGAGTAATATCCTGTTGCCCGCAAAAAAATCTATGTGTTCCTAGCAGTGCTAGGTACTTGGGATATAGTGATATAGGGAGGAAAGAATTGAGCAACAATACCAAACAAAAAATTTCTACTCCAAGACCTCAGATTATGGGTAAGACAGATGTAATAAATAGACAATAAAATAGGCAAGTAGACAATTTCCATTCAATGTGATTAGTGCCTATCTGTGGGATCATAGAGGTAGAAGGCCTGTCCTAGATTTCAGGGAGCAGACCAGCTTCATGGAGAACCTGGAGAGCTATGTAAGAATTAGTCAGAGATTTTTTCAAAAAACATGTATAATGCCTTCTAGAAGAGGAAGAATGGCTAAGAAAGCAAGAAGACTAGAGTTTGGACTGAGTGGAACTGATTTAATTTTTTACAAACAAATTTTTCAGATTGCATTGGTAAGTATAAGTACCTGAGTCCTGTGTGGTGGGGATTTAAAAAGTAGTTCATAAAATACTCAGCATGAAAAAAAAGGATGAGAGGGACAAAAATGGTATACTTAATGGTAGGCAAGGATGCTTGGTTAATTACAGTAGAAATTACAGTCAGCTAACTCTCAGTTCAGTCCTGTGAATTAGGCCGACTTTTTCTGCAGAATCACTGAGCTTCAGCTGAAACTTGAGAGCGCCCTCACTGAACTAGAACAACTCCGCAAATCACGACAGCATCAAATGCAGCTTGTTGATTCCATAGTTCGTCAGCGTGATATGTACCGTATTTTATTGTCACAAACAACAGGAGTTGCCATTCCATTACATGGTAGGTTTTTATAGAGTTATTTTAAGGAATAATTTAGAAATGTATATTAAGGGATTAATTTTGCAACATAAGCAATAGCCACTCTAATGATGGTAGCTTCAAATTTGACTACCATATATGATTGCTTATAACATCCCATCAACTGTAAAACATACCATTATTTTATATATTACTAAAAAGGAATGCTTTCTATTGTTGAAAAAGGTGCATCTCAGAATCAATGAATTACAGTATCTATTTTGGTTATGTTTTAATGACTGAAACAGATATGTTTTAATAAAACATAAATATGGGTTATGTTTTAACCCATAAATACTGAATTATCTCTAATAACCATCAAAAAATCTTAATACATTGTTTAGTAGACTCCTTATTTAAAAACTCCTATAATCTTATTATTTCAATAAGTATAGCTTGTTTATTTGGTAATAGTGTATTTGCAAAGAAGTGTTAGATTAAAACTGATTTATGAAAGCCAACAAAGCATTTTATTAGTCTTTACTTTCCTGAAGCTTCAAGCTTAGATGATATTTCTCTTGCATCAACTCCAAAACGTCCAAGTACATCACAGACTGTTTCCACTCCTGCTCCAGTACCTGTTATTGAATCAACAGAGGCTGTAGAGGCTAAGGCTGCCCTTAAACAGGTAAAGATCACACCTTTGTCCTGGGTCAGGTTTTTAGAGAACACAGTGTTACCTTCTCATAATCTCCAATATTTAGTTGCAGGAAATTTTTGAGAACTACAAAAAAGAAAAAGCAGAAAATGAAAAAATACAAAATGAGCAGCTTGAGAAACTTCAAGAACAGGTTACAGATTTGCGATCACAAAATACAAAAATTTCTACCCAGCTAGATTTTGCTTCTAAACGGTAAGTTTTCTTTTATTTCAAATTAATTAAGTCTAAATGTTATACTTTACAATTCAAATCATTTAAATTCAAGAGCTGATTTGCAATAGTGTTGCTTTTCTTGTGAACCATGTTCCAGAATGAGAACCTCTGGTAGTTCATTTTTTTCATATTGATTAATGATTCTCTAGGCAGTGCTAAGGGTTTAGCTTGTTTAATAAGTTGAGGCCAGGTGCGGCGGCTCACACCTGTAATCCCAGCACTTCGGGAAGCCGAGGCAGGTGGGTCATTTGAGGGCAGGAATTCAAGACCAGCCTGGCCAACACGGTGAAACCCCGTCTCTACTAAAAATACAAAAATTAGCTGAGTGACAGTGGTGCATGCTTGTAATCCCAGCTACTCAGGAGGCTGAGGCAGGAGAATCACTTGCGCCCAGGAGGTGGTGGTTGCGGTGAGCCAAGATCGGGCCACTGCACTCCAGTCTGGACGAGAGAGTGAGATTCTATCTCAAAAAAATAAAAATAAGTTGAAGTTCATGTGAGGAATGTTGGTAGTTTCCCTTCCTAAGATTGAAGGACTTGTTTCGGTAGGACTTAATTCTTTTATAAACGCACCAGACGATGAGAGAAATGGGAGCAAATTATATTCCACCTTTTCTATTCTAGGTAGAAGAGAAGCAAGTGCTATGTAGTTTTAGGAGAATTAATTTTCTTGGTCACATCCAAAGAAATAATAATAAATATTTCATTATTATTTGTTATTAGATTCATTGAATGCTTGTTAGTTTGTTAGGACAACATTTATTTTTATATAGTACATGATAAAACTGTTTCTGTTTTATAGCAGGCAGGATATATTGCAGGCAGTTACCCCTATACATCTAATAGTTCAGCAACCCCAATTAAAGCACTTCTTTTTTCTGTGTTGATAACCTCTAGCCAGCCATTATGTAAGCTTTCAAGCACATAAGAAAATAAAACAGGATTATAGAAGAAAAAAGGATTAGCAAAAATCCATCACTAACCCTGTATAATAACTTAATTTGCATACTGCATTGTAGTGGGTGTCTGGTGTTATCAATATTGCATTATCATTATTTTAAATATAATTGATTTTTTAAAAATAAGATTAAAAAGTTACTTAGCATGAAATACTTTGCTTACTTAGAACTTGAACCACTACATTTGGAATTGGGAAAAAAGAATAAAGGTTTTACCTTATTACACTTTTTCATAAATCATAAAATTAACCCCTTTCCCATTTAGAAAAAAAAAGTGCAGCTTGCTGCCAGCGCTCATTTAATTAGCATGCTGTTTGAAGTTGAGGCAAATCTGACAGATTTTCAGTGTGAAAATAAAATATAAAAACTATTCCTGGAGTTATTTCTAAGCAGAACTCAATTTAACAGAAATATATATGATGTTACATTAGGATTAGAGACAATATTCTCAGGGCATTTGGGGAAATGGGTTAAGCTATTGTGAAGTTTCTTCAAGGAATTAAGCTAGGATATCATTTCAGTTACTTATAGAATTACTTTTTTCATACCAGTTATGAAATGCTGCAAGATAATGTTGAAGGATATCGTCGAGAAATAACATCACTTCATGAGAGAAATCAGAAACTCACTGCCACAACTCAAAAGCAAGAACAGATTATCAATACGATGACTCAAGATTTGAGAGGAGCAAATGAGAAGCTAGCTGTCGCGGAAGTGAGTCCAATATCCCTTGTCCAACTTGCATTATAAGTTGCATTTGACATTTCTTTAGTTTTTACTTTGAATTTTACTCACTGATAGGACTTAGGTATTTAAGAAGTTTGTAGATTACACCAAGTAATTAATACATAGTTTACAAATGGCCAGTATGCATTAGTGGGGTGATTGTTTCTATTAAGATAGAAGAGGGAAAGGAATTTGTTTTTCTGCTGGACTAAGATATATTCGCAAGTATTGCATTTCAAAATAAATGTGTACGTCAGTGCTTGTTTCTAACAAAAGACGAATTTTTTTTTTTTTTTTTTCTTGAGACACAGTCTCACTCTGTCGCCCAGGCTGGAGTGCAGTGGCACAATCTTGGCTCACTGCAAGCTCCTCCTCCCGGGTTTAAGCCATTCTCCTGCCTCAGCCTCCTGAGTAGCTGGGACTTCAGGCTCCCGCCACCACACCTGGCTAATGTTTTGTATTTTTAGTAGAGATGGGGTTTCACTGTGTTAGCCAGGATGGTCTCGATCTCCTGACCTTGTGATCCGCCCGCCTTAGCCTCCCAAAGTGCTGGGATTACAGGCATGAGCCACCGCGCCTGGCCAGACGAATATGTTTTATTCATTCTTGCTCATCTGTAATAAAAGGCAATATAAAAATTACATTGCATTGAATTTATATTTCTGAATTTTAACTTGAATATAAATGTCCATTTGAAATTATTACTTTTAACTAAATACTTAGTTCTGTGATGATAAATTTTTTATATAGTTTTCTTTGTTATTCAGTTATCTCTTCTGTCTTGGATCATTACTTGTAAGCTAGGTATAGTTGTGCCCCATTTTACCTGTGTAAAACAGACTCAAGAGCTAATGTATAATTTGCCTATTTTGGGACAGTCATGAGAGATGGGTTGGTTAGGACTTGACCCATGTCTTATAATGCTGTTATAAGGCTGTATTCTTTATTTTTATCTTGCTCCAACTCCGTTGTGATGAGTGGGCAGCAGCACTTTTTCGAACTGGTAGAGTGAATTTTATCATTGATCATTTATATGAATCATTGTGTGTAAATATGAGTACTTTGAGCTTTCAAAACACTCTCCCTGGTCCCCTTGAGACTCAGACTCTCGGGGTTGAGGAGAGGGAGAAACTTTAAATAGATCAATCATCACTTTTAAACAGGTACTTTGAAACCGGCTTGGATTCTAAAAGTTACATAATTTAATAGTAGTCAGGTATGATGATAGCAGTCATGCAATTCTGCTTTCTTCTTCTCACATACTAAATTTTTCTTGCTGTTATTTTTTAAAGTGTGGATTGTTAGAGCAAGGAACCATAAGTATTTGTAATTGAAAGATTTTTTTCGTTGATCATCCCCAATAATTTTTGCTTCATATTTTAGCACATGAAACTAAGTTTTCTATTTCCTTATACAATGAGGAGGTATAGTCTGTAAGAGCATTAAAAAAAAGTAGTGATGTATGAATCATTTTAATTTTATAATCTTAATACATTTGACACCATGTTTTTCAGCATTTTTATTTCATTTCTACTTATGTTTAGGTAAGAGCAGAAAATTTGAAGAAGGAAAAGGAAATGCTTAAATTGTCTGAAGTTCGTCTTTCTCAGCAAAGAGAGTCTTTGTTAGCTGAACAAAGGGGGCAAAACTTACTGCTAACTAATCTGCAAACAATTCAGGTAACCAAATAGAAAGCCTATGTAGAAAAAATGTGTAAAAGTCAAATTTAGATTATTTTTGTATCCTCTCAATTTCCTTAATTAGAAAATTTATCCATCACTTTTGTCATGCATTATGATCATTGAATTTTGGAGTTTATTAAGACATTTCAGTATTTTAAATAAAATATTGAAAGAGAATTGATTGAAACCATACATTGGTAAGTCCTCAGGTATATTTGCAGTGTCCTGTGCAGTTTTACTATTTGTAAGATTAATTCTTTGGTTTTTATTTTCTTTAAAACTTTGGGAAATCTGAATGATGATTATAATCCATCTCTTTCCTGTATAATAGATGTTTTAATATGAAAAATACCAGAATACTTTCTTGATAAATAGTGTAGATTTTAGCTGCTTCATGTAGAAATGGGTTGTAATACTGTAATTCTTTCTTGCCTTCAATTTTTATTTTTTTGTATTGTCTTTTTCTTAAGCATAACCAAAAATCTTTTCTTTGCTTTAGGGAATACTGGAGCGATCTGAAACAGAAACCAAACAAAGGCTTAATAACCAGATAGAAAAACTGGAACATGAGATCTCTCATCTAAAGAAGAAGTTGGAAAATGAGGTGGAACAAAGGCATACACTTACTAGAAATCTAGATGTGAGTCCATCAGAGTTCTAAATTTCTGTAGTGTGTTTATGTTCAGTAATTAATCTGGTGTGTGGACAGTCTGCCAACCAAGATGAAGCATGATTTTGAAAAACTTTGTAAGTTTTTCTTGCCTCACTCTATACCCAGTAATTTTTTTATTGGGTGCCATATATTGTGAGTTTTACCATGTTGGGTGCTGAATATTTTTGTATTCCTTTAAATCTTCTTGAGCTTTGTTCTGAGATGCAGTAAAGTTAATTTAAAATGATTTGATTCTTTTGACTTTTGCCTTTTATGATGTTTAGGTGGGCCCAGAGCAGTGTGCATTCTGGAACTGAGGCCAATACTTTCATGAGTACTAGTGCCAGTGTCCATTGCAATTGTGGGGTTTTTTTAGTCTGGCTGCGGAACAGGCATTATTCTTGACTTTCTTTGAGTGACAGGTATTCTTCACTCTTAATTCCTTTGGACAGTTCTTCCCCTGTCTGGGGTAAGCTCCTTATATATTTGCAGCGATCGCTACTCTGATGAATATTTAAGGAGGACCCTCTGTAGAGCTCCAGGGTACTCTATGTGTGCAAGTCTCCTGTCTTATATTCTGTCTTACAAATTTGAGCTGCTTTGGTCTCCCTGGACTCTCAGATCTGTGTTCTCAATTCAGAGAGTCTCTTGGGCTCTGCCTCATTTCCTCTTCCCTGTGTCATAGCCTGGAAACTTTTAAATCAGTAAACCAAGGCAATCTAAGGTTCACCTCTTTTGTTTTCTGTCTCAGGGATCTCAGTTGTTTCATGTGTTTTGTCTGGGTTTTTTGGCTGTTTCAGGTGTGACGGTAAATCTGTTTTCTATTACTCTCTCTTGGCCAAGCTCCAAAGGTCTATAAAAAGATAGTTTGAACCTTTAGTTACTTAGGAACCTAAAGAGTGTTATAAGGTTAATGTATTTTATAGGTTCAACTTTTAGATACAAAGAGACAACTGGATACAGAGACAAATCTTCATCTTAACACAAAAGAACTATTAAAAAATGCTCAAAAAGAAATTGCCACATTGAAACAGCACCTCAGTAATATGGAAGTCCAACTTGCTTCTCAGTCTTCACAGAGAACTGGTAAAGGTAAATAAAATAAGTAGACCAATATAATTGTAAATAAATAAGTACTTCTTAGGATTATAATATATCCTGTCAGTAAATAGCCTTATTCTTTGTGAATGCTAGTAAAATGAAACAAACAAAAACCCCAACTTTTTGTTTATATAGTGGTACTCAGTTTTGGGCCTAAACTAGTAAATTTGCTGTCTTAAAAGATTCAGAATAGTTCGGCTTGGCATTTGATCATGGTATGTACCCAGTTTTCTAATTCTTGAAACTATTTATTGATACTTTAAAAATTATTCTTTCTGAAGAGGGTTGTTTGATTTTTTAACCCAGGCCCCTTGGAAATAAGGTTGCATACCAAATCTGCAAGAATAAGTTTCTCTTAAAGAATGAGTTGATTTGTGATCTCCTTTAAAGCAGTATTCCCAATATTTGCTCGTTGGTAGCCTCAGGTAAAAGATTTGTTTCATAGATTTTGCTTCCCTTTTTAAATACATCAAGTTCAGAGCCTTTGTGTCTTGATAATCTTTCTATATGGTTTTAATTCTTTTTTTTTTTTTTTGACACGGAGTCTTGCACTGTTGCCCAGGTTGGAGTGCAGTGGCACGATCTCAGCTCACTGTTAGCTCTGCCTCCCAGGTTCACGCCATTCTCCTGCCTCAGCCTCCCAAGTAGCTGGGACTACAGGTGCGCCACTACGCACAGCTAATTTTTTGTATTTTTTTTTTTTTTAGTAGAGACAGGGTTTCACCATGTTAGCCAGGAGGGTCTCGATCTCCTGAGCTTGTGATCTGCCTGCCTCGGCCTCCCAAAGTACTGGGATTACAGGCGTGAGCCACAGTGCCTGACCAGTTTTATTTCTTAACACAAGGGAAATAAATAACTAATAATTGTATGCAGACTTTCTGATTTACACAGTTTTTCAACCTATGGTGCAAAAGCAGTACACATTCAGTAGAAACTACTTCAGTATTTGTTCAGTAAATTACATGCGATACTCAACACTTCATTATAAAACAGGCTTTGTGTTAGATGATTTTGCCCAACTGTAGGCTAATGTAAGTGTCTGAGCACATTTAAGGTAGTCTAGGCTAAGCTATAAGCTAAGCTATGGTGTTCAGTGAGTTAGGTATATTAAATGCGTTTTCAACTCATGATAGTTTCAAATTATGATGAGTTTATCGGGATGTGACCCACTGGGAGTAGAGAAGCATCTCTCTGTATCTGTCCATATATACAGACACATAAATATCTGATCCATGTAAATAATGGGTATATAATTATCTAGTAAATAATTATATACTTTCCTGTTGATATCATGTGATAAAACATTCTTTCTAGTTTACAGTTTTCTGCCTATTTTATGTACTTAGGATAAAAATTGGGCTAAATTTTAGATTTAAGATTTAGTGTTTTAGAGTAAATAATGTTTAATTATTGGGAGAACCCACCCCCAGTATTTCAACGTAGGTTCTTTCTATTTTCCATAAGTGTTGGCTGGCTGAGAAATAGAGACGGTACAAAGAGAGGAATTTTACAGCTGGGCCGCCAGGGGGGACATCACATATCTAGGATTGTGATGCCCACCTGAGTCTCAGACCAGCAAGTTTTTATTAAGGGTTTTAAAAGGAGAAGGAGTGTAAGAACAGAGAGTAGGTACAAAGATCACATGCTTCAAAGAGCAAAAGCAGAACCACTGATAAAGATCTAACAAAGATCAAAGGGCAAAAGCAGAACCACTGATAAGGGTCTGTGTTCAGTGGTGCATGTATTGTCTTGATAAACATCTTAAACAACAGAAAACAGGGTTCGAAAGCAGAGAACCAGTCTGACTACAAGTTTACCAGGGCTGAGTTTTCCCACCCTAGTAAGCCTGAGGGTTCTGCAGGAGACCAGGGCTTATCTCAGTCCTTATCTCAACTACACAAGACAGACATTCCCAGAGTGGCTGTTCATAGACCTCCCCCCAGGGACGAATTCTTTTCCCAGGGTATTAATATTCCTTGCTAGGAAAAGAATTTAGCGATATCTGTCCTACTTGCACGTCTGTTTATAGGCCCTCTGCAAGAAGAAAAATATGTCTCTTTTTGTCCGACCCCGCAGGCAGTCAGACTTTATGGTTGTCTTCCCTTGTTCCATAAAAATTGCTATTATTCTGTTGTTTTTCAGGGTGCACTAATTTCATATTGTTTAAACACACATGTTTTACAATCAATTTGTACAGTTAACACAGTTATCACAGTGGTCTTGAGGTGACATACATCCTCAACTTAGGAAGATAATAGGATTAACAGATTAAAGACAGGCATAAGAAATTATAAAAGTATTATTTGAGAACTGATAAATGTCCATATTAAGATGAAATTGTCACAATTTACGTTCCTCTGCTGCGGCTCCAGCTGGTCCCTCCGTTCGGGTTCCCTGACTTCCCGTAACATTTAATAAATTAAGAATTCTGTCATTTCCTCATATAGCTAACTCAGTTTAGTGGAAGTATTTGATTGTTCTCTTTTGACTATCCTTTTCTTAATTTTTATAACAGATTTAAATTATTAATATTTGAATTTTTTTGTTTTTGAGGAAGTAACATAACCAAGTACCTGCTTTTATTTTGGTATTTGGCATGGATTGAAATATACTTTCTAAATATATCTGTATTTGAACCTTAATGCTAATTTCATAAGCTCTTTATAACAGTCATCTCTAATACTATTGAAAATGTTAATTTTAACAGAGCTGTTATATCTTTTAGGTCAGCCTAGCAACAAAGAAGATGTGGATGATCTTGTGAGTCAGCTAAGACAGACAGAAGAGCAGGTGAATGACTTAAAGGAGAGACTCAAAACAAGTACGAGCAATGTGGAACAATATCGAGCAATGGTTACTAGTTTAGAAGAATCCCTGAACAAGGAAAAACAGGTATGTATAATTCTGAACTCAGAATTCAATCTCAACACATTTGTTAACTTTGTTTTTAGTAACTAGAGGACTGCTTTGTAAGGCACTGGTATGAATTAGACCAGGATCATTGCCTTTAACCTTGTGAAAGTACTTGAGTCTCATAAGCCAGATAAAACAAAAACACACAAAATTCATGAAGCAAGGAGGTTATCCTTGCTGTAGGAATGGTCCAGATCAAATGTTGAGGAGAATGAGAGGTAGGGATTGTTATTTGTCTTCTGAGTATGCATGCCTTCACAAGAGAGATGGCATTTGTGCAGGCAAAGCCTTGAATGAAGGTATCTGTATAGGCAAATAGTGTAGAAATGTATTTCATGTAATGGGAACCCTCAGCCATGGTAGAAAGGCTTCAGAAGATGACAATTTGTAAAGTGAGTAGTGAGGGGATACAGTTATAAATGTAGTTGATAATCAAATGTGAAAGGTTTTGAATATCATGTTAAATTATATTCTGTAGGTTTATTAAGAGCCATTGATTTTTTTAACATGTCATAATCAGATTTTTTTTTTTGGTTAGAAAATTAATGTGGTAGATTGGAAGATACAGTGTTCATTTTGAAGGCTGTAGCAATAGTCTAGGGCTTCAATTTTAAAAGATCCTTTTGTGGTTGACATCGTTGTAAAGAAATCAAAATATGTGAGGAAAATACCTTTAGATTGTAGAATAGATGGATTTGGCAAGTGGATATGAGGATTGAGGGAGAAATGAGAGATTGGAAATTTCATTTCAAAAGAGAAAAATGGCCGGTAGCCAAGTTGAAAGGTAAATGCTTGTAGATTTATATGGTGTTTTTGCTTGTTGTTGAATCTTCTAATCACCTTCGATGGATTCTTTTTTTAATATACAACAAACATTATTACTTCTCAAATTAGTTTTGATTTGGAGAAAATAATTGTATGACTTTAAATGTGTGTAATTTTTATATCCTACTGTTTGTAATATGGTAAAGGTGACAGAAGAAGTGCGTAAGAATATTGAAGTTCGTTTAAAAGAGTCAGCTGAATTTCAGACACAGTTGGAAAAGAAGTTGATGGAAGTAGAGAAGGAAAAACAAGAACTTCAGGATGATAAAAGAAGAGCCATAGAGAGCATGGAACAACAGGTGAATAGGTTAACCATATATATATATATATTTTTTTTTTTTTTACTTGTAAGGATTTGAATTCTTTTAACTAAGTCATTAGTTGCCATTCAGTTCATCTCGACAGAAATTTATTGAACACATAGGCAAAATTTTAGTTTTATGTTTTACTCTTTTCTGTACCTCTATATACATTTCCTATTGAAATTTTTAGACTACTTTACAGAAATAGGTATCAGTGGTTCTTTTTAAAAGCCCCTACTGGAGACTTGACTTTTGCAAATGTTAGGGAATGGATATGGAGTTGCAAAATGGATTATATCAGGGTGTAAGCATTTTAAATTTAGCAGCAGTTTTTTGGGCTAATTGGGTCTTAAAAAATGAGACTTCAGTTTAGTAACACCACCATACAGTATTTTCCAAGTAAGTTTGCAATTAATTTTGGTTTTAATCTTGTTCTTTCTACTTAGTTATCTGAATTGAAGAAAACACTTTCTAGTGTTCAGAATGAAGTACAAGAAGCTCTTCAGAGAGCAAGCACAGCTTTAAGTAATGAGCAGCAAGCCAGACGTGACTGTCAGGAACAAGTAAGTATAGCCAATTATTGAGAAATGAGCTTTGATCCTAGAGAATGATTCTTGAAGTATATTTATGCATTATGAGAACTGGTGGACCTTGCAGAAATTCAAGATAATTTCCACTTTTGTGGAACTTAGACAAGACAAATTGAAAAGTATAGATGAAGGCTAAAAATAAATACATAGGGCAATATTTATTAACAAAGCAATCTTGACAATGGGAAAACAAAAACAGGAATAGGAGACTAAAATTTGTACTTGGCTCTCATTTGCGAAGATTATTTTACTATTGTCCTTCACTAGATCTGATTATAAAATTATAGATACAGTTCATTAGAGGCAACCTTTCCTTAAAACAAGAACCTCTTGATAACATTGTTAATGCATTACCAAGTTTGCACAGATATCTATATACTATTTATAAAATGTTTAAAAAGTATCATTATTTTGAGTGTATATATGTATGTGCACATAGTGTTGAAGCTTTTTATAATTTTTTTATGAACAGATAATGATAAAACAATTCAGGAGTCAGAGTTACTAAAATGGTAGGATGGGATAGGAGTACATTTGAGCATATTGGTAATGTTCTTATTTTAAGTTGGGTGTCATGTTATGAGCTATTCATTTGCTTACTATTCTTTATTGCCTATATATATGTAACATGTATATTGCTATTTTAAAATGTAATACAGGGAAGAAATGCTTCAAAGTAAATTTCATTAAAATCAATGGATCTATAATTTAGTATTTATATAGCTGAGCTATGTTTAGCTTCTTATATCAAAAAGTTTGTCCAAATTGCTACAGTCTTCTAAGTTTCATTTCTGACAGTTTTATAATATTAAATAGCTAAAGCATTAACTTTTAATTATTTTCTTATTTTGCTACATTTAGATTGTCTTTACTTTTATTATTTAAAAAGTCCAATGTGTATCTTTGGACAAGTGCCAACTAGTTTTATGGATTTTTAATCTTTGGTATCAATTGGGTAATAATTTCTTATAGGCTAAAATAGCTGTGGAAGCTCAGAATAAGTATGAGAGAGAATTGATGCTGCATGCTGCTGATGTTGAAGCTCTACAAGCTGCGAAGGAGCAGGTTTCAAAAATGGCATCAGTCCGTCAGCATTTGGAAGAAACAACACAGAAAGCAGAATCACAGTTGTTGGAGTGTAAAGCATCTTGGGAGGAAAGAGAGAGAATGTTAAAGGTATTATTGTAAATCTGAATAGAATGTTCTGACTAACTGAAAGAGTTGTTGTTTTATTTATTTTTTAATGTTTTGAGATGGAGCATCGCTCTGTCACCCATGCTGGAGTGCAATGGCGTGATATTGGGTCACTGCAATCTCCGCCTCCCGGGTTCAAGCAATTCTTCTGCCTCAGCCTTCCAAGTAGTTGGGATTACAGGCGTTAGCCACCGCGCCTGGCCAAGTTGTTTTTTTAAAATGGGCATTGAAAAATCTGCTATTGTGATAGACTCTTGGCTTGCAGGATGAAGTTTCCAAATGTGTATGTCGCTGTGAAGATCTGGAGAAACAAAACAGATTACTTCATGATCAGATCGAAAAATTAAGTGACAAGGTCGTTGCCTCTGTGAAGGAAGGTGTACAAGGTCCACTGAATGTATCTCTCAGTGAAGAAGGAAAATCTCAAGAACAAATTTTGGAAATTCTCAGGTAAATCATGTTTTTACTGCTTCATTTCTGTGGTATAACAACTATGAAATGAAACTACAAATGCATAAATCAGAGAAAGATTATACATGATTTTGATATAAAGTTCATTCTTTTATTTGTCAAAAAACTCATAACTTTTAACATTTACACATATTAAACAAGTGACTTTAAAGTTGAATCTGATAGTAAGAACTAGAGCAGTTTTCTCTTGAAAAACTGAATTCCTTTCAGATCATTTTAGAGATAAACATTCTAAAGCCAGTGTCTATAAAAGAAAATAGAAATGCATCTCCCATTATTATTTATTATTAATGAAAACATGTAATAGTCAATGATTTTTGTCATCTTACCAAATTACCCACGTTTTGAGATGTTGGCTTTTTAAAATTCACATAAAATTTTAATATCTGTATTTTTGTAGATTTATACGACGAGAAAAAGAAATTGCTGAAACTAGGTTTGAGGTGGCTCAGGTTGAGAGTCTGCGTTATCGACAAAGGGTTGAACTTTTAGAAAGAGAGCTGCAGGAACTGCAAGATAGTCTAAATGCTGAAAGGGAGAAAGTCCAGGTAGGTGTACTAAGCTTTAAGAAAGCACTTGTTAAATCAAAAGAGAAGCACTCATTTATATCTCTACCATTTAACGTAACGTAAAATTTAACTCGAAGTAAGCATTCTTCTAAACTTGTAAATTCATTAAGCATTTGTTAAACGCTAATATAGTATAGTGCTTAAAAGTAAAGGCTCTGTAACCAAACTGCCTGGTTTCAGATTCTAGCTTCATACCATTAGCTGTGGCCTTGGGTACATTGTTTAACTTCCCTGCTCTTAGTTTCTTCATCTGTAATATTTGGATAATAATGAGGATTAATTGAGTTTGTGCACATGAAGCATTTAGAAGCATGTCTGGTATGTAGTGGGTGCTTAATAAATTCCAGCTATCTTAATTTATTATAGTTTTGGTTTATACATGTGGATAGTCATTCTAGGATAAAGTGATTTAAACTGCTACAGAGTATCTTTCTCACCCAAGGAGCAAAAACTAGTAAAAACTAACAACTAAAGGAAAAGAAGCTGTGGTAGTGAAATGGCTGGTAGTAACACAAGCTTGACTCCTTACCCCACAGTACCACCCAAAGCTTATTGTTGAGTTACTTCATTCTTAGGAGCTACAGTAATATACCCCCACATCTAGAAGGAAGGAAATTAATATCTTAAAACATTTACCTTCTTTTTACTGATGCGTAGTCAAAATGACTGTTAAGAAGAAACCATTGAACAGGGAAAAGTAAATAATGAAGTTTATGGGATTTATGTGTTCAGCAAAAGCTAAAGGTTCCAGAATTATATCCTGTTTAATTCAAATGTATCTCACCATGGAAATAATAGAGCCTCCAGTTCAATAGAGTTAATAGTTGGAGGAAAAGGGACAGAATCAGAGTCTTTAACAAAGACTGCATATTGTTCAGTCTTTTCTGCTTTCTTTTTTATTCCTTTGGGCTATAGAAAGTAAATACTAGAAAATGCCTGCCCACGAACAAGTTCATAGGGGGAAGCCAACTCTTAAATACAGGAAAAAGAGAGTCAACAAGTAACATAGATTATATAAAAAATAATATAATGGGCCGGGCGTGGTGGCTCATGCCTGTAATCCCAGCACTTTGGGAGGCCGAGGCGGGTGGATCACGAGGTCAGGAGATTGAGACCATCCTGGCTAACATGGTGAAACCCCGTCTCTACTAAAAATACAAAAAAATTAGCCGGGCATGGTGGCGGGCACCTATAGTCCCAGCTACTCGGGAGGCTGAGGCAGGAGAATGGCGTAAACCTGGGAGGCGGAGCTTGCAGTGAGCTGAGATCACGCCACTGGACTCCAGTCTGGGCAACAGAGTGAGACTCCGTCTCAAAAAAAAAAATAATAATAATAATAATAATGTAATGTCTGTCTAAGCATGAACAGTGTAGCATGGCAACCATGAAATATGCTATAGCTTTAAAAATAGTGGGGGAAGAAAGTAATACCAAGTGCAGAAGATGGATAATTATAACCTATGAGAAGGAAAAAACACTTCACAGATAATTCAGTAAAATTTCTCATAGCCAAAGTGATGAAACAGTGGATCAAAATGAAGAGAGATTTCTGAACAAGAGGGAATAAACTGAGGATTAGAATAACATTTTAGAAGTAATGAATTTAGTGCAGCTAGGAAAAAAAGATACAGAAAGGTAAATAGAGATTTGGATTAATGTTTTTACCTAATGTTAATACTTTGTTGGTGGGATTTGTAGCATCTTTTCACTTTTATCTTTGTAATTCTTGTATTTGTTTAAAGTCTGCAGTTAGCATGCCTCACAGAAAAGTAAACGTGAACTTTCAAAAATTTTAGTTCTAAAAGTTGAAACTTAAATCCTCTTTACTTTGTCATAGGGAGGATTTGAGCTCATAGGAACAGGTAGACTTTCAACTATTGTTAGATGTTGGTATGTATATTTATTTGAAATGTTTAGGTAACTGCAAAAACAATGGCTCAGCATGAAGAACTGATGAAGAAAACTGAAACAATGAATGTAGTTATGGAGACCAATAAAATGCTAAGAGAAGAAAAGGAGAGACTAGAACAGGATCTACAGCAAATGCAAGCAAAGGTTTGTTGCTTGGTTATCAAGAGTGGAAGCATGTTATTTTTAGTAATAAATGAATTTTTACATTTGTTGTTAAACTGGCATGATTTTCAGGTGAGGAAACTGGAGTTAGATATTTTACCCTTACAAGAAGCAAATGCTGAGCTGAGTGAGAAAAGTGGTATGTTGCAGGCAGAGAAGAAGCTGTTAGAAGAGGATGTCAAACGTTGGAAAGCACGTAACCAGGTAAATGCAGTTAAAACTCTTCCAAAACATGGAAACACGTGTTTTTAATAATAGGGGAAACTTAGGGGAATAAAACATTTGAGGAACTAGTGAAAATTATTGTGTTTATTAGTGAAAGTCTATTATGTTATTAATACATGTAAATATGTGACAGATGTTAAACTTATAACCCAATTTATAAAAAATTTTGGTTACATTATATATATTTCTAAAAAGCAGTTATTTTCCATAATTTTAAAGTTTTAGGCTTTCATTTTATCTCTAAAATATTTTTATACATGAAAATAGAAATCTGAGGCCAGACATGGTGGCTCATGCCTATAATCCCAGCACTTTCGGAGGCCAAGATGGGAGGATTGCTCGAGCCCAGAAGTTTGAGACCAGCCTGGGCAATGTAGTGAGACTCCATCTCTACAAAAAATTAAAAATTAGCTGGGCGTGGTGGTACATGCCTGTAGTCCCATCTACTTGGGAGGCTGAGGTCAGAGGATTACTTGAGCCCAGGAGGTCAAAGCTGCAGTGAGTTGTGATCATGCCACTGCATGCTAGCCTGGGTGAGAGAGGGAGATCCTGTCTCAAAAAAAAAAAAGCAAAATAGGAATCTGTATAATTTATTGAATTTATTAAAGCACTTTAAAAAGACTTGTTCACTGGAACATTTTTAGGGAGATGAAACCATGTAACATACTGTGGTTAGAAACTCCAGCCCTTTATTCAAACAAAAGGTTAGAAATCTGCCTTGCATGTATTATTATATTATATGACTTGGGAGAGTTTCTTAACCTCTTGGAGCTTTAGTTTTCCCTTATCACCTTTTGTGTGATAAAAATTTAACAAATGTGAAGCACATTACCTGGCATCTACAGAAGGTTTGTGTGTTTAACTTGTAATGCATTGTCTATATTTTTTTTCTTGTAAATGTTACTTCAATGAAATTAGGTACTTAATATTGAAAGTTTTGATTCTTCAGATCCCTTTATTTGGCTTCATTGTAACTAATATGAAATGTTTATTCACAAATATGAAAAAATAACGAGCATTTAATGACATTTGATTTTTTTTCCTCTTCTATTTTGGGTAGACTTCTTAGCCAAACAAACCAAAGCTTTGTTTGATCTTAGTATCTTGTAGTTCCATGCTTGATTACTTTACATGCAGGGCACCTAATGTAAACATAATCAGATATTCTGCCATTTTATTATAGCACATTTGTTTCATAAAACCTAAAAAAATCAAGTATGCATTTTTGTTATTCTAGCATCTAGTAAGTCAACAGAAAGATCCAGATACAGAAGAATATCGGAAGCTCCTTTCTGAAAAGGAAGTTCATACTAAGCGTATTCAACAATTGACAGAAGAAATTGGTAGACTTAAAGCTGAAATTGCAAGGTATATGGAAAGAAGCCTTAAATCATATATAATATATAAAATCTTAAAGAAGTTTATTTTACTTATTTACATGACTCCCCAAGTGCCTGCCTCCTGGTTTTGGAAAGAATGGAAAGTGCTAGAGCACCTATATCTGACTTCCATCTACTTTGTAGAGTCAAGCAGTGATTTAATTTTATGCCTTTGTATATAAAATATATATGAGAATATCCTCATAATTATTCTCTATATTTTATTTTTTAAAGAGCTACTCAGTAGAAGTCTAAAGCTAAATTTACAGCTATCAAAAACTTACAAGGAGGTATTTTTTTGTTTGTTTTCTTTTGGTTAGCTTATATTTGTGACTCTATAAGGGAAGTGAGTTTTATTACTTTGGCTTTTGTGTTCCTTTTTGTGGAGAACAGTGTTTCCCTCTGTTGCCCAGGCTGGTCTCAAACTCCTGGGCTCAAGCTGTCCTCCCACTTCTGCCTCCCTAAGTGCTGGGATTACAGGCATGACCCATCATGCCTGGCCAAGGGAAGCTTGTAAGTCTTAATTTTTTCTCACATGAACTAATAGCAAAGTATTGCCCCTTTAAAATTAAGAAATTAAATATTAAAATTAATGTTTCTGGTTTACCTTTTGTAAGCTTTATTGTAATTTGTCCATATCATGGTCCCATTTATATATTGCTTTACAACTTACAAATTTTTGTGATATATATACGTACATTCTCTTTATAGTACCATCTAGCATGTTAAGTAGGAGAGTTATATTTTAATCTTAAAAATGAGGAGCCTAAGATTCAAAAAGATTGACTACCTAATTCAGGCCATCTGATTTCAAGTTCAGTTCAGAATTAACCCATACTCTTAATTCAGGCCATCTGATTTCAAGTTCAGTTCAGGATACAGTACAGGGGTTGGCACACTATAGCCCATAGAGCAAATGTGGCCCATGATTTGGTTTTGTACAGCCTATAAGCCAAGAATGATTTTTATATTTTTAAAACATTGTTTAAGAAAAATGCAGCAAACACTTTGTGGCTTGCAAAGCATAACCTACTATCTGGCCCTTTTACAGAAAAAATTTGACAATACTCAATGCAGTAGAAAGAGGGTAGGTTTTGCTCTTAAGGCAAGTCTGAATTAAAATCTGGGTACCATCACTTGACTTGTAAAATTGGGCATGTTACTTGACCATTGGTAGCTCTGTTTTTCTCATCTCTAAAATGCTCATGTAAACCTATGTAATAAGATCTTGCTGAAGGGCTGTAAATTCGTAAGGTCTTACCTTTGAAGTATATGGGTATGTTTTAGGATTTTCAAAAAAAAAATGTTATTAAAGCAGTATAACATAAAGTTACATTGAACTTCAAAATTTGAAAAACATCTCATATATTTAATCTTTCTTCTTTCCTCCATTTTTTAAAGATCAAATGCATCTTTGACTAACAACCAGAACTTAATTCAGAGTCTGAAGGAAGATCTAAATAAAGTAAGAACTGAAAAGGAAACCATCCAGAAGGACTTAGATGCCAAAATAATTGATATCCAAGAAAAAGTCAGAACTATTACTCAAGTTAAGAAAATTGGACGTAGGTACAAGACTCAATATGAAGAACTTAAGGCACAACAGGATAAGGTATTTTGAAGAAGCTTTTCTTACAAAAAAAAATTAGGATGAATGTTATGAAATCTTATTTCTTTGTAATTTTGAATATTATTAGCTTTTAGATAATAAACTCGTGTAAGCATATATGATATCTTTAAGATTGGTTCTTTAATATGTCTGAAAATGCATTATAAACTCACAAATTTTGGTAAATACTAGATAATTCAGTCTTCACCTTTCGAATACTCTCCATTTTCAAAGCTATGTTCTTATAACTCATTGCGAATTAGAATTGTGTATATTAAAAAATGATGACTAATCTGGTTTTGTATAGTTTTAAATAAATTGTTTATGTTAGCCACCTATCAAAAAAATTCAGAAATCTTTATTATATTTATATTTTGATTCTAAATATTGTTTTTAATTCCTGAAGGTAAGGAATTTGTATGTTGAGAATTATGTATTTATTTCATGTTGGATTAGAAAATAAATATAAAGAAAAAAAATTCACAATTACTACCCCTTTGTTTTAGCCACTATTAGAACATTAGTATCCCTTTTCATATATGTAAGCGATGTGTTTTTCCAAAGAAATAATATTATGCGCTTATATTCTTTTGTATGCTTTTTTCACTTGATTCATTATCACGAAAATACAGTTAAGTGTTGAAAATCCAACTATAATGCATCATTTTGATTAGCTGTTTAGTATTCAGTTACGTGGAAGACCATAACTAGTTCCCCATTTTTGGAGATTACAGTTGTTTCATAGAAAATTCTGTTTTGAATACCTTCAAGTATAAAATTTCTTTGCAAAGCTGTGATTATTTTCTTAGACAAACTTGCAGAAATGGAATTACTGAATATAAATATGTAAGTGTATTATTACTGTTTGTTGTCTTAGGTTATGGAGACATCAGCTCAGTCCTCTGCAGACCATCAGGAACAGCATGTTTCAGTCCAGGAAATGCAGGAACTCAAAGAAACGCTCAACCAAGCTGAAACAAAATCAAAATCACTTGAGAGTCAAGTAGAGAATCTGCAGAAGGTATGAGTGTGAGAACAGTCTGTTCCTAATTCTTTCCTGTTATACACCTGAAGAAATATGTGTTAACTACTGATACTTTCTCTTACCATGTGGGAATGGATAAATTTTATTCTTTTTACTTTGAATGGCTCATGTATGTAAGTAGTACCCAATCATCTTCAAGTGTGCGTTTAGTTGGTCTGACCACCATTTTTATACTTATACTTCCATTTAATCTTTTAAAAAGCAAATTAGTAAGTTATACTTTTAAGTTGCTACCACATACAGTTTATATTGAAATGATTGAATTCCATGGTGAATACTTTGTTTTCCTTTAAAGACATTATCTGAAAAAGAGACAGAAGCAAGAAATCTCCAGGAACAGACCGTGCAACTTCAATCTGAACTTTCACGACTTCGTCAGGATCTTCAAGATAGAACCACACAGGAGGAGCAGCTCCGACAACAGATAACTGAAAAGGAAGAAAAAACCAGAAAGGCTATTGTAGCAGCAAAGTCAAAAATTGCACACTTAGCTGGTAAATATCTGTTTAAAGTTTGAACTTGGTAGTGAAAGTTGATTATGTGTTGTAGGCTTAAAACTAAATGGAATAGAAATAAAAGGTATTTACTATGAAGGGCGTTTGTGTGTGTGTGCATGCTTTAAATATTAGGAATAAGAGCAATCCTGATTTTCCAGTGATGAGGATATCCTTGATATGATGAAATTTTTCTCAATTGTTGGCTGGCAGTAGATAATGGAGTACTGCTATCCTTCTGCTTTCATGAATAACAATTCTACCTTGTGACAGAGATCCTTTGAGCCCAGACCGTGCTGCCTAGAAACCTTATGTAGACTGCATAAAGATCTTTACCAGCCCAGGAATTTTTTTGTGCCTCATTTGGTGGAGGGCCCCTCTAGCTCTTCAGGGAGATACCATGTCAAATTTATGAAGAATCTAGTTCTTAAGGCTCAGGGCTTTATTCAGCCTTGCCTATCAGTCTGCAGAGTAGTTAAATAAAATGTCAAATCAGTTGGATTTTGTTACAAGCATTTTTTTTTAAATGATCTCTAAGACAATGTCCTAACAACTTACTTGATTTTAAAAGTTGTTGAATTATTTTTAAACAGTGCTGTAGATTATATGAAATAAAAATTTTGCAGTTAATAGTAATGAATGATACATTGAAATATAAACGGGCTTCTGTTAACTAGGATCTTTAGCTTTTTGAGATTTTAGTTAGGAAAAAGTAAATTTTTATGTCGGAGTAAGTATATTTTATATTCTAGTAATAAGTTAAAACATAAATGTACTTAGAACTTTGCTCATTGAGATGTATGGTGTATCATAACTAATATAGATGTTATAGTAGTAGAATCTGATGTGACCATGTGCCAATTAAGTGCATAAATGTTGTTTTAAATGTTTGATTATAATATTAATATAATCACCTGGTTACTTCTTTAGGTGTAAAAGATCAGCTAACCAAAGAAAATGAGGAGCTTAAACAAAGGAATGGAGCCTTAGATCAACAGAAAGATGAATTGGATGTTCGTATTACTGCTCTAAAGTCCCAATATGAAGGTCGAATTAGTCGCTTGGAAAGAGAACTCAGGGAGCATCAAGAGAGACACCTTGAGCAGAGAGATGAGCCTCAAGAACCTTCTAATAAGGTGATTAGCTAATTCTGCTTAAGTAACAAGTTGTTTTTCTTTGTACATTTTACTTGAAAGTGCTTGGTGATATAGGAGCCTCTGTCAGTGAATTTTGGCTAAAATTCAACATATGCAGAGAGAATTAACAATGAAAAATTTTTTTGTGGCATTTTTAGTGGACTCTTGTGGGCTAGGAACAACAATCAAGAGCTTTCTCTTTATAGGTCCCTGAACAGCAGAGACAGATCACATTGAAAACAACTCCAGCTTCTGGTGAAAGAGGAATGTGAGTTTTAGTTATTTCATAGTCTGTTAATTTTCTTTTAAAGCTCGGGGAATATCTGGTGATCTTTCTGTTTAGGAAAAAGAAATCTGTGTATTCTATTGTAAAAACATACACTAAAGAGTTATTTTCTCTGCAGAACCATATCATGTATTTGCCAGCTTGTTTTCAGCATACTTTCAGTCCTATCAGATGAAGCTTTGTGACAGAGAAAACGTCTCTCATCTTTTAGTTTACAGTTGGTTTCTAAGTTAGGCTGCTACTGATTTTCCCTGTGATATTACATGATGACAGATAGAAAATGCTGGGCTGAGACTTGGGTTCAGCAATTCAACAGCTAGATACATTCTGCATTGTCAGGATGCACCACTCTGGAGCATTCCCTGTATAGTTTTTAATGCTTAAATTCAAAACAGCTTTAATAAGGCTCTGAAATATTTAGTGAACAAAAAAATGGAGACCTGTACTCACTGTGTTTTTAAAAGTATTTGCGTAATAATTTGTTATTAATTATTCTTGCATTTTCTCCTCCATAAGTGCCAGCACATCAGACCCACCAACAGCCAATATCAAGCCAACTCCTGTTGTGTCTACTCCAAGTAAAGTGACAGCTGCAGCTATGGCTGGAAATAAGTCAACACCCAGGGCTAGTATCCGCCCAATGGTTACACCTGCAACTGTTACAAATCCCACTACTACCCCAACAGCTACAGTGATGCCCACTACACAAGTGGAATCACAGGAAGGTTAGTAAAATAATACAGATCTGATTAGACTGATTGCTTATTTAGATTTATTATGAGAAGATGACAGTAATTTCAAAGATAAATGAAGCATCCACTACAGCTGAAGTCACATCATTGTAAAAATGGGTGTTTAATATTTGAAGGACATACTTCTAGGACCAGAATTTTCACTTGTAATCACAAAGAATATATGAAATCCACTTTGGAAAATCATACTGAATTACTGGCTCAACCCAACATTGCTTTCTCACTGAAACTGACCATTTCATTGCTTTCTTCAATTTTTTCCCATGACACTCTGTTACTCATTACAGCAGTTACAACTCTGTATTTTATTCTGTGGTATACATGCTTTTTACTCCACTACATTGAGCTCCTCAAGGGCAAAAATCTTGGCTTCTTATTGTTTAATCCCTTTACCTAACTCCACAGTAGGTGTTCAGTAAAACTTTGCTACCTGCATATTTCCTTAGATTCTTATCTCGATAAATGTTAGAATTCAGTAAATTATTCAAGTATTTCTCTGCTGTGAAAGTAGAGAATGTTTTATTTCAGCTACATCCAATAAACTAAATATATAACTAATTAAATTTACTATCTGTTATAGCAATTAAAAGCAAAATGATGCTTAATGAAAAATTCTAATTTTACTTTGAGCTTAATTTCATTAATTTTATTCAACAGTAATTTAAATGAATAGATGCAAAATCAGTTACAGATACTTATTTATTTAATTCAGGCAACATTTTATTACATGCTACCATATCAATTACATAGGGAATATAAAAATACATAATACATTACCTTTACCCACAATGTATTTGTCTACCAAGTGCCAAGAGAATCTGTGTGAAAGGTGACATGTACCACAGAATAGGAAGGATAATTTCAGCTTTGATAAAAGTAGAAGGCTTATATTCAGCATTATAATTATTTTTCAGCTATGCAGTCAGAAGGACCTGTGGAACATGTTCCAGTTTTTGGAAGCACAAGTGGATCCGTTCGTTCTACTAGTCCTAATGTCCAGCCTTCTATCTCTCAACCTATTTTAACTGTTCAGCAACAAACACAGGCTACAGCTTTTGTGCAACCCACTCAACAGAGTCATCCTCAGATTGAGCCTGCCAATCAAGAGTTATCTTCAAACATAGTAGAGGTTGTTCAGAGTTCACCAGTTGAGCGGCCTTCTACTTCCACAGCAGTATTTGGCACAGGTAAAATTAATTTTAAAATGAAGTCAGAATAGACCTATGCATTTATAAGATCTTGAGTATATCTTGAGTATATATATCTTGAGTATTCTTTGTACAAATGAAGTTAGAATAGACCTACGCAATTATAATATCTTGGACATAATAAGTATCACAAGTATTCTTTGTGCATACTTGCTTTCTACCAGGAATTAGAATGAATGAATATATTGCTAACATTTTATTTCATGTTTACCACTGAATATGACTATTTTAAATTAGTTGTTTGTCATTAAGATGATTCTCCCCCTCCAGTTATTTTTTTACTGGTTTTACATATTAACACAAAACATATTGTAAATAATTTAACGGAGGTCCTGAGGACTAAAAGACACCTAAGATAAGACTATATATATACTGATTTACATACAGTGTACATTTTTTCTTATTCAAGGAGTCCTGAGTTTTATAGAAGGTCCCATGTAAACTTTGTAGATAACAACATATTAGTACAATCTCAGTGAATCAGATACATTGTAAAAATTGGCTGGCTTTATTAAGCAAAGCTTGGGTTGGTATAAAAACATTGACTCAGAGCGTAAGTTGCTCTTTGTTTACCCGTAGCTTAGCAGAAACAAATTATGTTGATGGACATTGATCTAGGAGTTGATTGATTGTATTTTAGTAATTTGTACAATTAAATGTTTACTGTGTTCTCCTTTAGTTAAGTGGCCATATTGGGTAAATTATCTAAATTGAGTTATTATCATGCTCTAATTCAAGATTTATGTAATTTCAAAGTTTCGGCTACCCCCAGTTCTTCTTTGCCAAAGCGTACACGTGAAGAGGAAGAGGATAGCACCATAGAAGCATCAGACCAAGTCTCTGACGATACAGTGGAAATGCCTCTTCCAAAGAAGTTGAAAAGTGTTACACCTGTAGGAACTGAGGTGCATAAAGTTCTTTCTATTTTAACTTTTATCAGTAGAGTTAAGGTACTCTTTTCAGTTATAGCCTAAAGAAAATTAACCTTTTGGGGCCAAAATGTATTATCTGGAAAACACTTTTATTGAACTTTCTACAGAGATTCCACTGACAACCCAGGTATTATTACCAACAGTGTTTTATATTCTTGCATATCTTTAATTGAATTTGTTTCTATTTCAATAAAAAAAACAGTCATAAAAACATAAGTTGAAAAAAAGAAAAGCAGTTGTTACGTTGTTTACAGCATTTTATGGAGCCCTCCTCCCCCCACAAGGTGGTAAATATTTATATTTCTCTCATTCATGTCCAGTGTTGTCTGAGACGTCTACTAGCTTTAATATGTATCCATAGGATTAACACTCATGTAGCAATAATGTGGGAAAGTGCAGAACTAAAGAAATAAAGAAAACAAAAGCAAAAAAAATAAATAAGTTGAATTTCATCTCAAAGTTTCTAAGTCTCATGGACATCTGTTACCTGCTATCTTTTTCTAAGATTAGCCAAAATTATATTCCTTTTTGTTGTTAAGATTAAATTGTAATGAAGCAGGTTTCAAATCAAACATTAAGGCTACTAAATTAATTGTATTAGCGTGTATTAATGTTCATAAACCTTACTTTGTATATACTGAGGAGGAATGTGATTATAATTTTTAAATAAATTTTTTTATTTTTCTATAGTTTCATAAAATTATAGATTTGAAGAGTTTTTTCAAATGAGAGAACTAACAAAAACAGGTAACCCTTCATCTGCTACACTGATATGGTTAATATATTAGTGTATTATGATACAGGAAGAAGTTATGGCAGAAGAAAGTACTGATGGAGAGGTAGAGACTCAGGTATACAACCAGGATTCTCAAGATTCCATTGGAGAAGTAAGTAAAAACATACCTAAAGTAGCAAACTGTTGCTTTTCGTGAATGAAATTAGCTTTGACAAATTGAAAGATTATTTGGTCTTTTTTTTTTACTTGTTCTTATTATATTTAATGAAATACTACTAGAATTAATCATTGCAGAGTCTTCTTTTACTCCTATGAGTATATTGTACTGCCTTCTAAACTTGTATTAAAGAAATGTTTTTGTTCATATATAGCACAGATTTCCAGATTTTTTAGAGTTGTGAGCCAAGATTTTTCACTATTTTAATTACATGGAATACAAGAGTGCTGGTTGCATCTTGAGTTAATTTATAGTGCCCCATTTGCTGGTTCTCTCTTACTCCCCTGTATTATTTCCCCTACAGAATTAAAGTAATCCATAAAAGGAAATGCATTTATGCACCTCTTCATTTTTTGATCTCTCATTGAGGTTCCTCTAGAGCAGTTTTACTAGCGGAGAGAATATAGACTCTGAAGTTACAAAGCATGAGGTGTCATTCCTAGCTCCACCACTAGGAAGCTTTGTGACTGTAAGCATGTCATTAATTCCCTGCATTGTCTCATTTGTCAAAAAATATAATTTTTAGGATTGTAAAATACCTAAAGTAGTACCTGCCACATATTAGGCACTCAGAATATTATTACTTTCTTTTCTTCCTTCTGTCCCACAAAATGAGAATTCATATTGTCATCGAGAAGGCCCCCAGGGTGGCTAAATAGTGTTTAATAGAAAGGAGAGCTTTATTAGTGATATCATTTTGCTAATGAGGAAGAAATAGTCTCCAGCATGGACCAAAGGTGTTCTGTCTTCACACAGGGCAGGGACAGGTGTGGTTTTATGCCTCACAGGGTCCTTATTACACAATAGAGTCATACATATTCAGCAGGTTTTGGGGAAACGCTATACATATTTATGAGGGGAGCTGAGCATGTGCACAGTAGGTAAATATATATAATATACATCCCATGTTCACTTTGGGGCAGGGTTTTAGCATGAAAATAAGCTGGAATTTCGCTCTTTACCTGAAGAGTGAACAAAAGGTGAACTACAGGACGCAAAGACAGTTTGCGCGCAGCCTTTTTAAGCAGGTTGAAACTAACTTAAGGTGTCTGCAGTTGCTTGCCAGTGCTCTCTACAGAGTTGCAGTGGTCTGGATTGTAAATCAGAGATAGGAGTCTGATAACTTGCCCGATAGCTCCAGTTAGAGGAGTTTAGCAAAGGCCTATTTTTTTTATTGTAACCATACGAATTTAGAAATTTACCATGCCAGACAGGCCCTGAACCCTGGACCTACGGGTAACTTTTGTTTCCTTAACCTTAGGGTTTGTCTTAGTTGACAAAATGGCATCTATTTTGGTCTCTCAAATCACAATATATGATAGTAATTAAATATCAATATTTAACACAGAACTCATTACTATATGCCAAATGTTGATCTAAGAAATTTTTATCTATTAACTAATTTAATCTTCATTATACCTCATAGTTACAGAAACTGATACCCAGATAAAGTAGTGTACCGAAGTTCACGTAGCATTGGAGCTCAGATTCAAACCCAGGCTGTGTAGTTTTCAACTGTCCTAAGCTTGAAACAGTACTTTTCTCTGAATAAACTTTCTGGATCATCTTATGCTATAATTATTTTATCATGTAAAATTAAGGAATTGTCTCAAGCTAACCATAAATAGCCATATCGCAAGTAAATGTTAATTTCTTAGCTGCATTAATTTTGCAAGTTAATTTTACCAGCTTTCTTTGACTGAAAACACTAAACTAAATCTTCAGATGATTATGTAGTACAGGTTGAACATCCCTAATTTGAAAATTCAAAACTTTTTAGGTGCCAACATTGCAAGCCACATGTGTAATGTTCCACACCTGACCTCACGTGATGGGCCACAGTCAAAACAGAACTTCATTTTATACACAAAACTATTAAAAATATTGTGTAAGATTAACTTCAGGCTGTGTGTATAAGGTGTATATGAAACATAAATGAATTTTGCATTTATGCTTGGATCTTATAGATATCTCATTATGGATATGCAAAAATTCCAAAATCCTAAAAAATCCAAAATCTGAAACACTTCCGGACCCAAGCATTTTAAATAAGTTATTCAGCGCGTACTATAAATGATATCTTTTTCATCTATTCTTCAGAGAGCATTGTTTCTGAAGAACATAACAATTTGAAAATAATAAGATATTAATTTCTGCCTTCTTGTCAGACTTGGTTAAATTATACTGAAATCTTCTGCAAAAGCTTTTTCTTGAAACTGGCAAAATTGTCTGTGACTCCAAAATACCACTTGGATTTTTATTCCACCCCTCTAGCATTGTCTACTGAATGTGTAACAGTTCGTTTTTCTGATTTTCTGACAGTGAAGCAAATGTTCTTTACAAGTGTTGCTTTTTCTGAAATAAGCATGTCACTTTGAGGCACTTTTTAAATTATACCATGACTTACTCATTTTTTCCATTATGGCATATGTAATTTTTTATGAATGTCTTAGTTTAAAAGATACTGTTGCTGGCTTGTATAAAAAATTGATTTTAGTGAGTTCTTAAGCCAAAAAGACATTTAACTTTTGATAGTAAATATTATAAATGAAGTTAAAATAATAGTTTATTTCAGTAGTTAACAAAATAGAATTGTGGAAATAGATTGAGCAAGGAATTATTTAGTATCTGATATATTTATTTTGGTTTGAAGGCTTGGAATAATTGGAGTTTTGGGGAGGGAAGAAGTTCTTTGTAAAAAGACAATGATAATAACTTATGTATTCAGTGCTTTTCTTTGTAAAAAGACAGTGGTAATAGCTTATTTATTCACTGCGTTTCCAAATTAGTTCTAGTTTGGGAAAACCTTCTCTTTAAACATTGCAGACCCATGAGTATTTTTTTTTTCTTTTCTGACTTTGGTCTGCAGCTGTATTATGCACTAACCGCACTGGCCATTGAGCAACTGAAATATGGCTGTCCAAATTGATACAAATATAAAATATACATCATATTTTTGAAGACTTAGTAGAAATTTTAAAATGTGAAATATCTGGTTAATAATTTTTACATTTATTACATGTTGAAATAATATTTTGGATATATTAGTTAAGTATATTATTAATCACCTGTTTTTAAGTGGCTACTAAAAAATTTAAAATTACATGGCATATTCCTGTCTCACAGCACTGATATACGATATCACACTAGTAGTTTTGAATGCACAAATATTTGTTTATATTTTTTTCTCTTTTTCTTATTGGAGTATTAACCAATAAGATTTATGATAATTCTTCTGTAGGAAGACATTAAGGAAACTCAAAGGTTCATCTTCTTTCTTCAAAAATACTTGAAATACCATTTTTAAAATTAAATGTAGCTGGCTGAGGTAGCTCACACCTGTAATCCGAGTATTTTGAGAGGCCAAGGCGGGCAGATCACTTGAAGTCAGGAGTTCGAGACCAGCCTCGCCAACATGGTGAAACCCTGTCTCTAATAAAAATACAAAAAATTAGCCAGACGTGGGGGGGTGGTGCCTATAGTCCCAGTTACTCAGGAGAATTTCGCTTGAACCCAGCGGGGCGGAGGTTTCAGTGAGCTGAGATAGCACCATTGCACTCCAGCCAGGGTGACAAGAGCGAGACTCTGTCTC
Organism: Symphalangus syndactylus; assembly: GCF_028878055.3. NCBI lineage: Eukaryota > Metazoa > Chordata > Mammalia > Primates > Hylobatidae > Symphalangus > Symphalangus syndactylus. The sequence continues at coordinate 36,383,512 of NC_072434.2, forward strand.
AAAAAAAAAAAAATTAACTTAAATGCTGCTAGTCCATAAGTACTCATTATTCTTTACTTTGACCTATAATGTATGTTTATAGGGCTCTTAATTCGTTTTTAACTTTTTTATTTTTAAAGGGAGTTACCCAGGGAGATTATACACCTATGGAAGACAGTGAAGAAACCTCTCAGTCTCTACAAATAGATCTTGGGCCACTTCAATCAGATCAGCAGACAACAACTTCATCCCAGGATGGTCAAGGCAAAGGAGATGATGTCATTGTAATTGACAGTGATGATGAAGAAGAGGATGATGATGAAAATGATGGAGAACATGAGGTAAATTTGATTTGAAATCATCTAATGTTTTTAAACTATTGGATGAAAGTGCTCAAATCCTTGGTATACTAATGCATTGGCTGTAAATTCTGGTTCCCAGTCAGCTTAAATAGATTATATTGTTTTTCTTCTATCTTAATTAGTTCAGAAATCAGCATTTTATAATGAAAATTAGTGTAGAGCCAGTGATGGAATGCCCATTTTTAAAATTTTGTTTCATTTTGTTTTTTTGATGATTGATGAGTCTTTTAGGATTTGTTTTCAATTAGACCTAATTTTAAGTCTTATTGATAAGTGACTGTATGGCTTTAAATGTAAGTGCTATGGTTTCTGGAGATAAAAAGAAGAAACAAGAATTGTTTTTGTTTCCCCTTGGAGCCCCATAGTTCATTTTTGTCATTTTTTAATATACAAAGTGTATTTTATATATATAAGGTCAAATTGTGTGTTTTATTTTGGGGTTTAATCCTATATTGACAGCTTCTCATTTTAGATTAATAAAGCAACATTTTTTTAAAAGCTCCTGATACAGTGTAATTTTATCATTTTCTTCAACTCCACCTGTTTAAATTTAGAATTAAACTGGACCGCTTGACATTTTGCTGACACCTGAGGTCTATATTATCTTTGAGCAATCTCATGCAAGCAGTTAGAATTCAGAATTGATCATTATTGCACTAATTCCAGTAAGTATCACAGTTGTGATATTTGGTGCTGCTGTACTAATCCCATACAACTCTCAGGACAATTCCTATCTTCTGATTAATGAGTCACTTAAATTTCTAAGTGTGGTATCTAGACGTGCAGAGCATGTGGGCCACATTCTAAACTTTTATTTATACCTGGGGAACTTTCTACTAGGATTATGAAGAGGATGAGGAAGATGATGATGATGATGAAGATGACACAGGGATGGGAGACGAGGGTGAAGATAGTAATGAAGGAACTGGTAGTGCCGATGGCAATGATGGTTATGAAGCTGATGATGCTGAGGTAACTGTCTAGAATTTTGACCATTCATAGTTCTTTCTAAGAGCTTTCTTTAACTCGCTGTTTTCCAAGGATATAGAAAGGCTTATGAAATTCACTAAAACCTTTAGGGGTTTTGTTCATTTGTTTTTTGTTGTTATGGTTACTTATTTGTTTTTGTTGTGGTTTGGTTTGGTTAATTATTCTGTCCGGTTTTTTTAACATATTTATTTGAGCATTATGTTAACACGTTTTGTTTTTAGGGTGGTGATGGGACTGATCCAGGTACAGAAACAGAAGAAAGTATGGGTGGAGGTGAAGGTAATCAGAGAGCTGCTGATTCTCAAAACAATGGTGAGATTTTTATTAGTCTTTCTTGAATTGAATATCTCTGGTATTTTCTAAACTAGAATTGCACTTAATTATAATATATAAATTTATTTAGCGAATTGGTAAAAAGAGATTGGCCCCTGTTCTAGCTTTGTGACTATTGTGCTCTCATAAAAAGTCTACTATGTTTATGATTGTTAGGTGCTGTCATTATACTCTTTTCTGCCTCATTGGACTGCTGTAAGATGCAAACATTTTGTAACCCTTACGGTATTATAAATGCTATATGCTGCCATTAAGAGGAAAAATTAAATTAGGGACTACTTGTAACAGCAGTTCACAACCAGAGGAGGTCAGTCTAATCAAGCTGCATGCTTCAAGATTTGCTATTGGAGCTTTGCAGTATGGTCTGGTTTTCCAATGAATAAAAGATTTTTGGATCAATATAGCATATATTTTGTTAAATCCTGGATAAGTCTTGGAGGTCCACTGAAAAGTTGTGGGCATTAAAAGAGTATGGAAGTCCTAGAAAATAATTTTATTTTGAAATGTGTATTAAAGAATTAGTGATTGTGTGGATAATAGATAACAACTGATATTAAGCCAAAATCATTAGTGTTGACATAGTAAAACCTTAGCTGTTTAGTTTAGACTAATGGGAAAATACTGTATCTGGGTTTCTGTAGAGGCCCGGGTATTTAAAAGGGCAAGGTATATTCTCATTTTAACTAAAGAACAGACAAAAATTTAAACTTTTAAATTTTTTAATAGAAAAATATATTAATGAATATTAAGCCATATAATAAGTAATACTATTCTTACTTTTAAAGGGAGATGAGAAATTGATATACTTCGAACAAAAATTTACATTTATAAACAATTTGTAGATTAAGAAACATTTTTTGTGTATCACATAGTTGAAATATAGAGGGAGGAATTTTTGCTGCTCTAGGTCTCCCTCCCTCCCTCCCTTCCTCCCTTCTTTCCTTCTTTTTCCTATTTATTTTTATTTTTATTTTTGCAACCAAGCAAAAATAGGCCTAGTGGCCTGAATAAAATTAATGGATGGATTTGAGTACATTTCAAGCAACTACACTTGTATTGAATTGTTTAATTCTTGTAGTAAACTTAATAAGGTTTAGATATCAATGAGGAATCTGAATCGCAGAAGTAAAGTGACTTGAGGTGTCACATAGCTTACTAAGTAGCTAAGTAGCTTAAGTATTAGAGCAAGGATCTGAATCTAGACCTCAGACTTTTAAACTATGAAATTCTGTGACATCCTGTTCAACTTTTCATAGTAGAAGATGTCTTCTTTTGTTGCTACAGTGTATGTAGAAGAATATTCACCCTGAGAGACATTTGTTAAAATTCAAAATTCAGGAAAACCAAAAGATTAAAATGTAGTTGTAAGGCTTTTCCTCTGTCTTTATCCTATTTGAGTGTTATACTGATTCTCTAGTGGTCTAACCTTTAGGTAATTTGTCTACTTTATTAAAATTATGTAATCCAAATTTATTAAATGTTAATTTTAGTTTTATTTTATTAAATGTTTAATTTTAGTGTTTTAAATATTTATCATATGTCGAGCTAAGAGCTTTATGTTCCTTATCTGAAATCTTTAGAAAAACCATTCTGGAAAAACCATACTTGGAGGTTACATTTGCTCTATTAACCAACCAAAAAATAGACTCAAAGAGGTTAAGAGACTTGCCCAAAGCCACACAGCGAATAAGTACAGATCCCATTATATCTGAGTGTAAAGCCCACATTTGTTTCCATCACACCTCACTACTTTACTTCTGAAAATATTCGTGCAGTGAACATTCCTGTTGGCAAGATTTATACTTCTAGGGATTGTCCAAGTTTTTTTGTGGTAAATTTAGCAGTTCAGAAGTAAATTTCTCTTTTCCTATAGGTGAAGGAAATACAGGGGCTGCAGAATCTTCTTTTTCTCCGGAGGTTTCTAGAGAACAACAGCCATCATCAGCATCTGAAAGACAGGCCCCTCGAGCACCTCAGTCACCGAGACGCCCACCACATCCACTTCCCCCAAGACTGACCATTCATGCCCCACCTCAGGAGTTGGGACCACCAGTTCAGGTATTAAAAGTACTGGTCATTATGAAAAATGAACTTGAAAAAAATCATGGCTTTTCTCCCTTTCCATTATGTATTTCTGTCTCTCTCTCAGTTTTTTAAAATTAGCAATCCCATGAACTTTTTGGTATTTTGGCATATTTTTATAAAATTCTTTGAACTGAAACTAATCTCTGAGGGATGTTTAGAAAGGCAAGTGTTACTAAAAGTTGTGCATACATTGAAATGGTTATAGTCATAGCAAATAAAATTGTTTGTTATTTCTCAAGTGAGAAAAGAAAAAGATTTTCTTGGGTTTTAATTAAAGTACATTTTAGCAGCTCACCATTACCTGATTTGAAGGTTTCTTTCTCTACAGTGCACATATTTATAAAAGATAAAGGAATTTCTGTTGTACTTAACAGAAGAATATTTTTTCTCATTTCTTGGTAATCACATATTTTAACTTTTAAGTTTAATGAAGGTATGTATGACCCCTTATATTTAGCATGTAGTAGGGTCGGGCATCTCTTAATCAGAAGCACTTGGAAAAAGAGTAGGAAAAGTACAAAGGTTCTATTAATTTAGCTTAAGTTTTTCCCTATAAAATAGTATGTGGAAACACAGTCAAATATAGATTCTACTAAAATACCACTAGTGAAAATCACTTCATGATGGGAAAATATAAAGTCTTAAAGGATCATGTATGGAGGCTACCAAAATATATCCAATCTATCCATTTAGAATTGTCTTAACTGGAAAACAGTTTAAAAGACAATACTGCTGTTTGAACTCCAAAAGAATACTTGCTAACACTTCCAACTAAGGAAATAGGAATTAAATTTGTTTACATACAAGATGGTATCATACATCTGTTTTAAGTATTGGTTAATAATTGATCTGCTGGTTAATAGAATGATTTTTATTTGTTAATATTATAGACTATAATTAAAAATTTGTCATTGACTAAAAGTGATTCTTGGCGGGTTTTCCTGGGAAAATGTCCTAATTACCTGTCCGCTAACTATTTTGTTGGCAGCGTAATAAGCTGTATCTGTTGACATTTGGTGTTTGTTTCATTGCCTCATTTCTTAAAGCAAATGTAATTCCTTTTTCTTGACACGCAGAGAATTCAGATGACCCGAAGGCAGTCTGTAGGACGTGGGCTTCAGTTGACTCCAGGAATAGGTGGTATGGTAAGTACTTACCCATTATGTAAAAGTAATTCATTTCTTGAGCAGATATTTATATAGTCCATATGTTTGGTGTTTTGCCTGTTAACTCTGTTTTCTATCTTTGTTTTAGCAGCAGCATTTTTTTGATGATGAAGACAGAACAGTTCCAAGTACTCCAACTCTTGTGGTGCCACATCGTACTGATGGATTTGCTGAAGCAATTCAGTAAGTTAATGAAAGAGAAACGTATTTTGTAACTAATCAAACTTTTAGTCTTTCTCTGTTAGTTTATCATTTGGTTAACTCATTATTTGTTGAGTCCCTCTCTACTGTGTACTAATAAGTACTTGAGGTAGGTCAGTTGAGGATGTATTGTTGGGGAAAATTATACAGAGGTGAATGACATACAGTTACTTCTACCAAGAATTTTAAAGTTAAAGACAATATAAGAATGTTTAAGAACATGGCCTCTAGAGTTAGAATGCCTGTGTTTGAAACCTAACTCTACTGTTTACTAGCAATAGCAAGTTCCTTAGGTTCTCTGTTCGTGAGCACCTTCATTTTAAAAATGGGAATAACAATAGAATAATTTCTATTGCCTAAGTTATAAGAATTAAGTGAATCAGTTAATTTGTGTTAACATGTTTAGGATATTACCTGATACATGATAAATTGCTTTATAGTTGTTGATTAAGTGTTGGTAATTACAATGATCGTAATTTATAGTATTCTTGTGAAAGCTAAGCAAATGAGCAACTAACTGTAATGTAAACAATGTAGAAGGATAATAGAGGAATAAGCAGTAGGCTTTGTTAATACAAATGAAGAAGTAATTTATTTCAACAACTAAGGAGAAAGAATATGAGATGATTTAACGCAGATGATACTGAATTCAGTCTTGGGAAAGAATAGCTAGCATTTATTGAGCATTTTCATGCATTAGTTTATTTAATCCTCATAACTTAAGAGAGTGGACATTATTAATGTTGTCATCTTGTAGTATACTGAAGCAGAGACATGTTATCAAATTTGCCAGAGGTCAGACAGCAAGGAAGTTGCAGTTTTTAGTTTCAAACCAGTTAGTCTGGCTGTAGAGCCTATGTTAAGTGTTGTGCTATACCACTCCTCTTAAAAGGGTTGAAAGGCTCTCCATGTGCAAGTGTACACATTTGTTCGTGGCTAAGGTATTAGTTGCATAACAGGATGTATTTGAAGATCAGAATTTAAAAATTTCTACAAACTTAGGGAAAGGTTGATTGTTCTGTAGATGTGGTAACATGTGGCAGTTAGAACCAGTTTTAATCTTGCTCAGTTAGCCACAATTTACCTTGGCTAACACATTTTTACAAACCAACCAATCAATTTCAGCTCCTTCCTTCTGAAAGTCAGCACTCAGGAAGAGACTCACTCCAATAAACATGCAGAATTCTGAGTACCAGCAATCAACATCATTTTCACTCAAATAAATGTCACTACCCCTGTGCCTCTAGAAGTCACCACTTCCTGAACTCCATGTTTCCTAAAGACATTATTAGCTCACTAGCTAAGGAAAGATAGGCAGAGTTAAATAATGCTAAGTTTTATGTCCTGAATTATAGGCAGAAAGATAAATGATAATATTATTAGGATAAGGAAGAAAGCAAGTTTTTAGCTATCTGGTATTAGAATTTTCTTAAACCTTTGGAGCTAGCTAGTGAACTCTTAATAAGCTAGACAGGTGACTTGATTTTTCTATGACTAAATGAAAACTAAGATAAAACTTTGTCTCGTGACTTCATTCTAACTCTTTTTTGTTATGTTTCATGTTGAGTTTGTGTTGCTTTCAATTTATCTATGTGAGGATATCTGAGACATTCAAGAAATGTGAGGCATAGTTCAGGAGAGCTGAAAATTATTTACATATAAATCACAGGTTATTACTAAATTCATGACAGCTGATAGTATAAAAGGATTTTTTATAAGTAAGAAACCCTTTAAAATAAACAGACTTTATTTTCAAACTGTTTCCTTCCCAGTGTGTTGATGTTCATTCTTCCTTCTTCCTATATTCTTTTCACCATTGTGGTTTAAATAGGTTAACTTTAAATTTCATCTTAAATTAGTTTTTGTCCATTTAGTTCGCCACAGGTTGCTGGTGTCCCTAGATTCCGGTTTGGGCCACCTGAAGATATGCCACAAACAAGTTCTAGTCACTCTGATCTTGGCCAGCTTGCTTCTCAAGGAGGTAAGTAGTTAAACCTTTAGATCCCCTGAATTTGTATGTATTTGGTAATAAACTATTAAAATGTGATTTAAGGGGGAAAAAAGAGCAAATGTAAATATTTTTAAAATTGATATTGTTTGCTAATTTTTTTTAAAAGTGCTGTAGTATATTTATTAAGTACTGCCTTACATCTATCTTTCCAACAAAGTTCTAATTTCTTTGAGCATAAGGATTCGCTTTTACATTAGTATCTCTTCTGGCTCCTGGTGTATCGTCATACATGTAGTTTAAGTATTGAGGAATATGTGTTGAACCAATAAATACAGGTACTACTAGCCATTTTAAAGTTGTTGGAAGGAATGCAGCATGTTTTCTGTTTACAGTTTGACACTTGTAACATTCCTAATTAAATGTATAAGGCTAGTTATACTTTTTGTATTAACATTACTTAAAAAAACAAAAAATAAAAGATCAAAATATGTGGAATAAAATGGCCACTACATTAAGTAGTAGAATTAGCTAGTTTTCCACATGTGAATTATGCTATTTGTGGAATTGATTACCTTTTAATCCTCAGTTGGAATGCATATTACCCTCTTTATTTCTGGGAAGCCGTCTGGCACTTGGTAAATGAATAGAGAATGCATACTACTATTATAATAAGCTCAATCTTTAGCCCTAATAAAAGTCATGTAATGTAACATCTGCTTGTTTAGGATATTAGTTGTAACACTGAAGGCCTCTTCTTATATGAAATTGTAAGTTGACTTCGTAAATTTAAAATGCTATGTGATTTTGTGACTTGTATGTTAATACAATTTCCTAGACTTGGGCATCTAGGCTTAAATTGGAATGCCAATATTAACATCCATAGTTGGATACTCAATAAAATTAGCTTGTATGAAACTCTTAAGAGCATTTTAGCTAATGTTTTAAGGGTACTTTAGCATTAAAAAGTTTAAAGGATGTCTTTAAATTGTATTTAAAATTTTGAGGCCAGGTGCAGTGGCTCACACTTGTAATCCCAGAACTTTGGGAGGCCAAGGCAGGAGGATCACTTGAGGCCAGGAGTTCAGGTGCAGCCTTGACAACATAACAAGACTGACCCCTGTCTCTACAAAAATGAAAAATAATTAGCTGGGCCTGTGTTGGTAGCCCTAGCTCCTTGGGAGGCTGAGGTGGGAGGATCACTTGAGCCCAGGAGTTTGAGGCTACAGTGAGCTATGGTGGTGTCACTGCACTCTAACTTGGGGGACAGAACGAGACCCTGTCTCTAAAATAAAAAATAAAAGTTTGAGAGATGGATTTTTGCCTGATGGAATAATTAAATTGTGGACTTTAGTAAAGTTGTGTATCTCCAATAATTAATATTTTTCTTTCAGATCCCTGACTTGTTGACAATTTTATGTTTTTTTCAGTCATTCATTAATATTCAGAATTGTCTTTAGGTTTAGGAATGTACGAAACACCCCTGTTCCTAGCTCATGAAGAAGAGTCAGGTGGCCGAAGTGTTCCCACTACTCCACTGCAAGTAGCAGCCCCAGGTAGGGATCAAAGGCAGATAGTAGGTTCTGTTTTATTGGTAAAATGAAAACCTATGAAATATCTTCTGGCTAAAAATGTGATAAACCACAAAGTTTTAAAGTTCTTTTTCTTGTGTTGTCTTTTTAAAGTGACTGTATTTACTGAGAGCACCACCTCTGATGCTTCGGAACATGCCTCTCAGTCTGTTCCAATGGTGACTACATCCACTGGCACTTTATCTACAACAAATGAAACAGCAACAGGTGATGATGGAGATGAAGTATTTGTGGAGGCAGAATCTGAAGGGTAAAAGTTTATTTTGTTGTTTTTGCTTGCTTTAGTCTCAGCAGACTTTTACATTTGTTTTCCTTTAGCCAAGAAACAATCTGCAACGCTGTGTTTTGTTTTGTTTTGTTTTGTTTTGTTTTGTTTTGTTTGTTTTGTTTTGGAGACAGAGTCTCGCTCTGTCGCCCAAGCTGGAATGCAGTGGTGTGATCTCGGCTCACTGCAGCCTCTGCCTCCTGGGTTCAAGCAATTTTCTGCCTCAGCCTCCCAAGTAGCTGGGATTACAGGCGCCCGCCACCATTCCTGGCTAATTTTTGTAGTCATTTTGTACTGAAGTTTTCACATGACTTAAACTGGAGCAGATTCATGTTATTCTTGTACTATCTCCCTCATTTGTGTCTTGAATAGAAGAGAGAAAGATGGATGTAGTCACTGAGTGAGGAATTTTACATACCCATAGCCTATCTCATCTGGGCTAGAGCCCGTGGTTTAGTTACTGGTATACTATTTAATAGTGTGACTATTGTGAACTTTTTAGTACTGTGCTTTCCTAAAATGTTGTTTTGCGATTTATCAAAATCTGGACCATACATTTCTTATAAGTGTCAAGAATGTGAACATCCTTGTCAAAAGGAAAAAGGAAACATAAGAAAAGGAAAATCATAAACTAAAATTGGAACATGCCATAGTGAGAAAAGGAATGAGGAAAAAACAACTTGAGCTCTTTTCTCCCCCTGCTCCTTTGAAAAATATATATGGTAACCAAATCAGTCTATAATTTTTTGTTTAAGGGAACTCTGGATTACTTAAGTGATAAAATAGATTTAAAAGAGTGGATATAATTTAGGATTGACTGTAGGATCAGTTTTGTATTTTCTAAATTTTTCTTTTCCTTAGTATTAGTTCAGAAGCAGGCCTAGAAATTGATAGCCAGCAGGAAGAAGAGCCGGTTCAAGCATCTGATGAGTCAGATCTCCCCTCCACCAGCCAGGATCCTCCTTCTAGCTCATCTGTAGGTGAGTTCCTGCCCTTGACTGCAATACAATTTTTATACATCAAACTTGTTTGTGAAAACACTGCTTTATTAGTAACAAATTAATAATCCTTTTTTCCTTTATTTTAAAATGCTTTATTTAAAAGAGAAATTTTATTATTAAAGAGAACTTGGTTTATATTGAAATCATTATTCTAAGAATATTCTGGCATCGATAATAAGAAATATGGACATGGTGGATCCATCCCAAAAGAATAGCTCCCTCATGTTTCATCTAGACTAATGGTTGTCAACATATGTTTGTAGAGCTCTTGGGTCTTTTAGAGGTGCTACAGGGGTTGTAGTGGATGGGTATACTGGGAGGGAGGCTAAGGAGTGCTAGGGCACTCCAGGCCTCTTGCCTCTGTTTGAACCACTGTAGCTCCATTTTTATTTGTTCTGCATATTGGGGTTCTACATGAGATTTGATGTGGAGAGTTAAGGGGTGAGAGCTCAGTTGCTTAAAAAAATTGTTTGAAATTTACTGATGTAAACAGTTTCAGAGTTTGGCTTTTCAAATTTTTGAAGTTAATTTTGAAAAAAAGATATGTATTATTCCTGTAATAGAAGTTATTTTTTAGAATAACAGTTAGCATTTACTGAACACTTAACTGTGTGTCATGTAGTATTCTGAGCCCTTTACTTATATTTACTTACTTGATTCTCACAACTCAATGTGGTAGATACTCATCCACATTTTATAGATGTGGAAGCTGAGGCACAGAAAGGGTGAATAACCTCTTCAAAGTCAAATAGCTAATAAGTAATGGACAAGCAATGATTACACTGAAGAAGTCTGGCTCCAGAGACCCCACTCTTAAACAATACACTATACTAGCTCATCTATCTCAAATTTTTAGACAGAGAATTACCTTTATTATTAAGGATATATAGTACTTGGTCATTCAGTCTGATTATTTTAATTTTTAATTGTTTACAGTGGTAATTCTCAAACTCTGCCATGGAACCTTCAGATTTTATGGCAGACCTGCTCAGTTATTTATTACTTTTTTAAATCACAGAACTTTGCTATCCCAAAATCTCTTCCCCTGCTTCTCAGCTGCTTTGATGTGACACATCAACCTATTGGCTAATATCCCTAATATCTACCATTTCATATCTGGTAACTTTAAATTTCTATACATTATGTAATATGGATACTCATAACTAATCTTGCAATCAGGATTTAAAATAATGTATGTAAATTACAGAACCATTTCATACGCAGTAAGGCTCAAAAAATGTAAAACGATCATATTAATGATTACTGAAGTTTTGTGCCCCCAGTTATATTTTGATGTCCCATAAAAATTGGCTTTCCTCAACAGAGTTAGCACTTGTTATATCTTATCAGAGCTTGTATGAGAAAATATGGTTGTTGTTTCCTTTAAAGTATAATATGAAATTACGATGTCTTTAAATTTATTTGATAATGTAAAACTGTACTTCCCCCATCTGAGTATTCATTTGGTCAACAAATATTTGACAGTGTAGCAGGCAGTTTCATAGGAAGCATCACTAAGAGAATGTGACATTTAAGATCTGAAAGAAGAAAGGGATCAAAGCTATGCAGTTACTTAATGAAGAGCATACTAGATCAAAGAAAATATTAATAGATGCCAAGTCCATAAGGCAGCAGTGTGTCTGTGTTCAGGGTCAACAAGGAGGCCACTGTGGCTGGAGCACAGTGAGTGAGAACAGAGACTAGCAGGAGATATGTTAAGAGGCGGGAGAGGATAGATCGAGTAGTTCATTGTAATTGCCTTGGCTGTCATGGATACCGGAAGCTATTGGAGGGCTTCACACAGAATAATGACATGACATGATCTGATCAGTTTGGCTGCTGTGTACAGAAGAGATTGAAAATGAATAATGGACAGAAATGAGAAACTTGGGAGGCTACTGCAGTACGTCAGGAAAAGATAGTGATGGCGTAGGTGAGATGGTAGAGTTAGGGTTGTGAGAAGTTGTCAGATTTGGGATATATATTTAAATTTGAGCATTCATGATTTGCTAATAATGCATTTGGGGTGACTGAAAAAGAAGAATCAGATATAATTTGTGTTCTGTTGTAGGCTATTTGCTGAGGGACTTGATATTTTGTTTTCTGTTGTATTTCTCAGCACCTGGCACTATGTTTGATACATGGGTAGTCAACAAGTAAATATTTATTAATATAAGTGAATGAATGAAAAAAGTCAAGCACTTCTGGTTTTTTTTTTTTTTTTTGAGACAGGGCCTCGGTCTGCCTGGTTTTTTGTTTTTTTGTTGTTGTTTTTTTTTTTGAGGCAGGATCTCACTTGTCTCCCTGGAATACAGTTAGCTTGATCATTTGATCATGGCTCACTGCAGCCTCAACCTCACCCGGGCTCAAGTGATCCTCTAGCCTCAGCCTCCTGAGTAACTGGGACTGTAGGCATGTTCCACCATGCCCAGCTAATTGTTTTGTAATTTTGTAGAAACAGGGTCTCGCTGTGTTGCCCAGGCTGGTCTCGAACTCCTGAGCTCAAGTGATCCTCCCACCTTAGCCTCCCAAAGTGCTGCTTTTTTTGTTATTTAACCATTTACCCTTTTTTGGTTTGTTAAACGTTCCTCATTGTTTGAAAAAAGAATTGAAAACAAATGGACAGGTCTGCATCTTATTCATTCATTCATTTAGTAATTAGTTTGTATCATTATAAATGCTTTCTCATTTTTTCACTTGCTTTTCTTTTATCTTAATGTTTTTCGTAGATACTAGTAGTAGTCAACCAAAGCCTTTCAGACGAGTAAGACTTCAGACAACATTGAGACAAGGTGTCCGTGGTCGTCAGTTTAACAGACAGAGAGGTGAATTTCCGACATAACCGGATTACATGATAGAATGTGGAATAGTAATAAATGGAACAAGTTTTCTAATCCTTAAGCCTCCAATTTATTTTTTTTAATGTTCCAAAGTTTTATTAAATAATTACATGTTGAGCAGGTGATATTTACCAATCTGTAAACTTCATGTAGACAGATTTGTATACCTTAGGTATATAATAAATATGTGCTTATATTTTATATTTATTGATTTCTTCCTTAAATCCAAATTAAGATTTGGAAAATATGAAGTGTTATAGTGTTATATTCATTTGTTATATCTCTACCTATTGCCATTATATTGTTAATTTTTTTATACAACACGATAAAGCTTTGTGATTACGTTTTAGCTAGTAAAAATGTAAAATTTTAATATTTCCATGTTTTCCAATATAACTTTTAGATTGTACTTGTGTCACAAAAAGAGGGATTAATCTGCTTGTAATAATTTCCATTGAAGTTGTAGAATACCCAACAGTTTTATATCCACAATGCCTAGATATTTTTTATGATGGACTAGGGTAAGTGAATACACTAGTTTTGAATTCTTAAAAGATATATGCAATTTGATTCTATTTTTTTTCTTTTACAGGTGTGAGCCATGCAATGGGAGGGAGAGGAGGAATAAATAGAGGAAATATTAATTAAATGGTCTGTAAACAATAACAACTGTGAATAAGATTATCAAATCTGTTTTAGTGTAATGATTGTCAAGTTTAAAAACATTTTTATATATAAACTGGTATACTCATGTCAATATTCTTTATTAATAAAATGTTTTTCAGTGTCAAAATTTATTATTCTTTTCTTCATTAGTTGACTCCTCCTTTGCTTATCAGTCTAAGGACAGTTGTACCAGACTTTGGATAAGGTCTGCCCAGAACGAGTAGTAATTGCTCTTGCTGTTCTACTAGGCACATCAATGTTATAATATTGATCTAAATGGAAGAGAAAACACTTTTTTAGTTAAAAAGAAAACAATGCCCAAACTAAAAAATAACTTATGTTGACTATTATGCCCAAAGACAGTGTTTATCATTTTAATAAATGTTGTTACTAATTAATTTGAACTTTATAACAAAAAGAAAAACAATTGCCTAGACTTTTCAACCTTTCAGCTTTTTTGATGTTTCAAAAGATTGACATTTCACCATCTTTTTGTAACAACAGGTTCAGCTCTCCTTTATGAAGTAAGCAATAAAGAGTAACCAAGTTTGAAAAATAATTTACTTGGGGTTATTCCTTTTAAAAAATACATGCCAATGTCATTCACATTATGGAATTACAGGCAGAATAACTTAGATTTCTGGGCATTTCAAAGAAAAGCATCCTGAGTAATATAATTTAATTAATAAAATTAGTTTCTCAGGAACTTCTTTCTGATCTTACAGACTCTGCAATGATGCAAATCATTATAACCTTGTGCCAAACAAGGTATCTGTTAAATGCCACAAATGATAGAAGTAAAATACTATCGTCAGTAGCAAGTTTACTCTAGTAATTGGATGTTTTATCGTAATCTCATGAAGGTTAGAGCAGAATTGAATTGCAGTGCCATCATTTTAATTGAAATTAAAGCAAAAGTCTTAACTCTTTTCCACAGCAATTAGAATAAGTATCGTAGTGTAACTTCTCACATTCAGTCATCATTGCAGCCAGCATTTTTACTTTACCTTCATACTTTCACAAATGATATCACCTCCTTGGGAAACTATTAGTTAATAACTTACCTTTAGAAAAGGCATAGTAATCATAGCCATCAGGTTTTCTGATGTTGGGCAGTGATATAGCTGAGGTGACCACATTTGGAAGTCCTCTCCACAGTATACTCACTTTAACTTCATTATGAAGGACACCTGTAGGTGGCATGTTTAATAAAAGATACCAGAGTAAAAGGCAATGTACTATCTTGGAAAGAGCCAGACATCTGAGTTTTAATCTCAGTTTTTGCCCTCTGATGTAGAACTATTGAGGGTTATAGATTGGTACATAATGTTCTTGGTAAGAAGTACTTGATAAATAGTATTGGTTATAACTAACAAATCTGAACAAACTGCTTTCCTTACCCACAAGGAAAAAGTATTGGTCTTTGGTTATTCACTAAGGCAAGTGGATGAGTTTTTCATCAGTAAGCTTAAATTATTAGAGCTGTTTGATCAGTATCTATATTTCATAAGCCTTACTGTTTAAGAAACTGTATTACATCTACTTATGTTTAAGGATTTTTTTAACACAATAAAAATGTTACCTTTGTCTTGGTAAGCCAGTCTGGCGGGTGAATAGTGAATTCTGACGGTGTGTGTTTGAGAAGGTCCTATAGCACGTTCAAAGCGACGTCTCCTAACCTGTGTCATTTCTCCATACACTGGATAATTTAGAGCAGGCCTTCTTCCAGGGCACTTCTGTACAGGTTCCTGTTTATAAATATACTGCTGAATGCTGCCACCTGTTATGTATTAGAATATCACATGGAAAATGAAAATTAATTTTAATACCCTCAGAAAAGGTGGAAAACAACTTTTACAATGTATAGGAAATAGTTTTGTTCTCATTTTTCATATAATATGTTGATATTAATAATGGCTATTAGTCAAGGGTATTATAAAAATAATTATTAAACCCTGAAATACTTGTTGAATGAATAGATGCAGCAAATTACATAGTTATATATTTAGTTTCAATTGAAAGTGACAAGTGCTCACTTTGGCAGCACATATACTAAAACTGGAATGATACAGAGGTTAGCATTGCCCCTGTGCAAGGATGACATGCATATTTGTGAGGCGAAAGTAAATGACATTCTATCAGTGACCTGAAAACTCAAATGAATTGTGATTTGCCTGTGAAGAAATCTAAATAAAAATTGAGGCCAATAAGAATACTACCCTCAATTTTGATTTTTTTCACTGAAAATATTTGATTTCAGCCATTAAAGATATCTTTTGACAGTAAATAATAAATGGAAATGCTGAGTGTAATTCTTTAAGTTTTGTAATCTTGCAAATTATGTAACACATACCTCTCTTGAAAAAATACACAGATTCAGGCCAGTTCTTGTATTTAGCTATTGAAAGCGCTGCCACTATTTGTCCAGTTAGTCCTCCAAATCCTTTGAAAATTGGTTTGGGGTACCCTGCATCTTTTATATCATTGGTAAAACGCCAGTACTGAGAATCCTGATAATTTAAAAGAGAAAATAATGTTATCAGCTTTGGGAAAAAATATTTGGAACTCATTTCTAGGTTTAAGTATAGAGAGAACGTGTTAACTTAGTTAAATGGTTGAATTTTGACCATTACTGTTATCAAACTGTTGAATTATGATTAAATTTTGATGATAGAGTATTTAAAAGTGGGGACACTTACATTGGAGGTTAAGGCGATATATGTTGTAATAAATAGTGCTGTTACAAATTATTATTAAATTTCTCTCACAAAGATATTTGTGTTACCTTAAAGAAGAAAGTTTTTCTTTCACAGTTGCACCTAGTAAAAACAGTATCAATGGGGGAAGGAATACCCCAAACTTCAGTAATTCTGCGAGCTGGAGATGGTGGACTGAATGGGCTTAGCATCCAGAAATAATGACCTAAAATTTAAGGAAAGACATCAGCCTACAAGCTGAATGCTAAACCTATCACAAAAGAAACCAAAATGAAAAAATACATAGTTTTCTTATGCATTGTATGACTGGAAGTTTAGTCAGATACAAAAGGTAGTATTTGAACATTTCTGAGAGCAGGTATTCCCCAAGTCCGAAATTTAGCATAACCTTTGAGATACTTTAGTTTTCTAGTTTCTTTAGAAAGAGCCTATTGGTTGGGCCAGGTGCGGTGGCTCACACCTGTAATCCAGCACTTTGGGAGGTCAAGGCAGGTAGATGGCTTGGGCCCAGGAGTTTGAGACCAGTGTGGGCACCATGACAAAACCCTGTCTCTACAAAAAAAATACAAAAATTAGCCAGGCATGGTGGTGCACACCTGTAGTCCCAGCTACTCAGGTGGCTGAGACAGGAGGATCGCCTGGGCCCAGGAGATCGAGCCTGCATTGAGCCGTGATTGTGCCACTCTACTCCAGCCTGGGTGACAGAGGGAGATCCTGTCTCAAAAAAGCCTTTTGGCTTTGTGACTTACAGTCACTATCTCTTTAGATCTCAATTTCTTTATCTCTTAGAACTAACGAATTATAATTTAATGACTAACATCTTTTTAGCCTCTACTGTACAAAAAGGAATTGTTTTCAGATTTAATCTAAATATGTGTCAAGACTGGACTAGCAGAGTACAGCAGAGAATTAACACGAAATAACTTTTCTTCTGTTACTCTCTGACAGAGTGTAACACTTGAACACATCACAATTGAGATGTTATTTTCAAATAAAGCAGCGAACGTGCATGCTGGTGTCATTTCATTTGGTATGAAATTAAAATTGTATTTTATTTTATTTTTTAAATTTTAACTCCCCCCACCCTCAAAAAAAAATTTGAACTACGTTTTAAATCTCAGTAGGAAATAACCTCAGTAGTATCAGTTCAGTGTCTTGGTTTTGTTTTGTTACTTTGTCTAATTTTCTTAATCCAATATTTCTGTTATTACTCTCGGATTCTCCTGTGAGGTGTGCTTATCAATCAGATTCCCCTACAGAAAACAACCTAAACTAGCACTCTTCCGTGGCTTTGGTTTTCATAAATGCCAAAACAGAATGATGAGAAGAAAAATAAATGTGTACATCGCTCACCTCGGAATGCAACTAATGTCCCATTGCGCAAAGTAGTCAGTCCATCTACTGGCTTACCATTGCATATATTGGTCTCATCTAAAGAAATTAACAAAAACAAGACAAATATAGAACAGAATGAGAAAAGTGTGTATGTTTTTTTCAAGTCTTTCCACATGGTTCTATTTCCTGTTTACCTTTTCTAAGATCTTGAAGGACACAGTTTGACCTGTTTGCGTGGTTATATACTTGATAATTCCATTTTACTTAAAGATGCTACTCTTCAAAAGTATTATATGAAATAAATTATTATGAATTGGAATGGGCCAGGTTACCTTGATTGTCATGTAAACTAGACATTTTTGGATATATGAACTCAATGTGAAATTGCATCTTTCAGTTCTGATTGCCTTCCCTTTGGGTTAGTTTGGAAAATGATACTACAGATTTTTGCTTTGCATTGTACTTTTAAGAATAGACTCCCAACTAAATTTTTTTGACGTTCTATATACCATCTCTGCTGCTTACAGACACACATGCTAAATTCCCAACCCTAAATTATTACTTAATTTTCTAGAGAATGAAAAAGCTTACTGTAATTACACCTTTGCTTACCTACAGGGAAGCTGTAAAACTTCACGAGTTAACAAGGTCAGGTAATATATCTCAGTCAAGTGATACTAAACCAAGGCATTCTGGTTCAGATAGATGTAAACTAACATTACCAGCTTTAAGAATGAAAATAACTGATTCTTAATACCGGAAAGCATGGGATTGATGATAATGCCTTGATTGGGTACTCTCGGTAAGTAATCCATGTCGGGAGTAACTTCAGGCATGAACACATGGGGCCTGGGAAGCACATGAGGTGTTTCTCCTTCAGCACCGCCTGCATCTTCATTCTTTGGATTTACTTCAACTAGTTTGGAGTTTGGAGTTTGGTTAGGTCTGGTGGTGGTCTGGAGCATGGCTTCTGCTACTCTTGTGGTAGGGTTCAATTCTGGCATTGTTGATGTTGTCTTGCGGGGAGTTGGTGTTGTCTTTGGTTTTCTCACTCTAGGCGTTGTTTTTGGCTTTTTGGTAGAAGTGGGTTTTTTGGGTGCTTTGGTTGGCTTTTGAGGTTTAGGAGTTGTCGCTTTAGAATTAGTAGCTCTGTCTTTTGGTTTAGCTGTTTCTTCAGGTTTGTTCATAATCTCAGTTGTAGTAATTGTCTTTTTTGTTGTAGTAGTTACTTTGGGTGCAAGAGTAGTTTTAAGAGTCCTAATTTTGAATGTTGTGGTATCTTGAGTTGTGGTAGATGTTACTTGTGTGGTCGTAGTTGTTATTTTGGATTCGGTAGTTTTTTCTGTTGTAGTTGCTGTCTCTTTTGTCATCTTAGGTGCAGCAGTTGTAGTTTCAGGTGTAGTACGTATGTCTCTTTCTGTTGTCTTGTCTTTAGCTATTGTAGTCATTTCAGGTTTAATCACTGCAGGAGTCTTAGTTGTAGGTACACCAGGTTCCTTGGGACTGTTTTCAAGAGTCTTTGGTGTGGGTTCAGCAGAAAGCTCAGGAGTTGATTCATCAGGGCTTTTGTGGCTAGTGGGAGGCTCCTTGGTGGTAGTTGGAGTAGAGACCTCTGAAGTGGTTGGAGGAGGTGTCTCAGGAGTAGTTGGAGCAGGCTTCTTGGGGGTAGTGGGTTTAGGCTCCTTGGGGGTAGTTGGAGCAGTCTCCTTAGGGGTAGTTGGAGCGGGCTTGTCAGAGGTGGTGGATGTGGGCTCCTTGGTGGTGGTGGGTGCAAGCTCCTTGGGGGCAGGCTTCTTGGGAGTAGTGGGTGCAGGTTCCTCGAGGGTAGTTGGAGGAGTCCCCTTAGGGGTAGTTGGAGCAGTCTCCTTAGGGGTAGTTGGAGCAGTCTCCTTAGGGGTAGTAGGAGCAGGCTCCTTAGGGGTAGTTGGAACAGGCTCCTTAGGGATGGTGGGAGCCGGTGCCTTGGGAGTGGTGGGAGCGGGTTCCTCAGGGGTGGTGGGTGCGGGCTCCTCAGGGGTGGTGGGTGCGGGCTCCTCAGGGGTGGTGGGTGAGGGCTCCTCAGGGGTGGTGGGTGCAGGCTCCTCAGGGGTGGTGGGTGCGAGCTTCTTGGGGGTGGTGGGTGTGAGCTTCTTGGGGGTGGTGGGTGCAGGCTCCTTGGGGGTGGTGGGTGCGAGCTTCTTGGGAGTGGTGGGTGCAGGCTCCTTGGGAGTGGTGGGTGCAGGCTCCTTGGGGGTGGTGGGTGAAGGCTCCTTGGGGGTGGTGGGTGAAGGCTCCTTGGGAGTAGTGGGTGAAGGCTCCTTGGTGGTGGTGGGTGAAAGTTCCTTGGGAGTAGTGGGTAAAGGCTCCTTGGGGGTAGTTGGTGCAGGCTTTTTGGGAGTAGTGGGTGCAGGCTTCTTGGTGGTGGTGGGTACAGGCTCCTTGGGGGTAGTTGGGGCAGGCTCCTTGGGAGTAGTGGGTGCAGACTTGGTGGTGGTGGGTGCAGGCTCTTTGGGAGTGGTAGATGCAGGCTCCTTGGGAGTGGTGGGTGCAGGCTCCTTGGGAGTGGTGGGTGCAGGCTCCTTGGGGGTGGTTGGGGCAGGCTCCTTGGGAGTAGTGGGTGCAGACTTGGTGGTGGTGGGTGCAGGCTCTTTGGGAGTGGTAGATGCAGGCTCCTTGGGAGTGGTGGGTGCAGGCTCCTTGGGAGTGGTGGGTGCAGGCTCCTTGGGGGTGGTTGGGGCAGGCTCCTTGGGAGTAGTGGGTGCAGACTTGGTGGTGGTGGATGCAGGCTCCTTGGGAGTGGTGGGTGAAGGCTCCTTGGGAGTGGTGGGTGCAGGATCCTTGGGAGTGGTGGGTGCAGACTTGGTTGTGGTGGGTACAGGCAATTTGGGCGTGGTAGATGTAGGCTCCTTGGGAGTGGTGGGCGTGGGTTCCTTGGGAGTGGTGAAAGCAGGGCCTTTGGTTGTAGTTTCAGCTTTGGGTGTAGGTTTAGCCGGCACTTTAGATGTAGGTGCTAAATCTTTAGCAGATGTTTTCTCTACACTTTGTGTCTCTTTAGCAGAAGTAGTCTCTTTTCCATCAGTTGAAGTCTGTTTATTTGTTGTAGTAGTTTCTTTAGTTTCAACTGTTGTCTCTTTATTCGCTGTCAAAGACATCTCTTTAGATGTATCAGAATTAGGTGGAAGACTGGGTCTGGGATTTATTGGTTTTGCTGTTGTGATCTTGGGAGATGTGGTGACTTTATTGTTTTGGGTGGTAGACATGTCAGGAGTTGTGACCTTGAAGTCACCATTGTCCAATCCACTTCCAGCTTCATCTACAACTGGTGGTTTGGGGGTAGGTTTCTTTTTAGTTCTGTTCTTCTTGTTATCTTTTACTGGAGAGAAAATATACATCTTGTTATTTTAGATTTTTTTTTCTTTAATAGTGACATAAAGATCCCATCTTTATCATTGACTAGTTGTGTGTTTCTAAGCAAATTGCTAACCTCTACTATGTCCTTTAATTTGTTGTAAAAAGGCAAATACTCAACCTATCTTATGGGGCTGTTTTAGGGAATAAATGAGATGAGGGATGAAAAAGCACAAATTAAACTCTATACAATTAATACATGGAAGTCAGTGGCAAGTTCGAAATTACCAACACGATAAATAACTCTAAATCATCTGTTTATATTAATGTTCTTTACCCCCCACTTTTTGTACTCTTATTCTTCAGTGCCCAGTGTCCCTTCCTTCCTCCTGGAAACCTAGTACTACCACCTTGCTGCACCAATTATCTCAGAAGCCTCTACAGCTACCTCTGAGCAATCTGCCCCAGTCACCCCCACAGTCCCTGCTGAGCCTTGTTCCCATACATAGGGCTATTAGCCACTCCTTTTCTTCTGCACAGCTAAACTTGCAAGTCCCAGGGGACATAAGGAGGAGCTTAGGGTGCGATGGCAGCAAAAAGACAGTATTTATCAAGGCTTTCCCATAGCAGCTGCCCCACATGTGAACTACAAAGCCCAAGGGTGGCTTCATGCACAATTTTCTGGGTGACTAAAAGATTAAATATCTGGCTATTTATTTAGAGAGAATGCTTTGGAGGAAATCACAACCACTTAGAGTTCTTTAAAACTCCCTTATCCAAAAATCCAGTATTTCCTGGAGAAAGAATATATATTTAGAACCAGAACTTCAGGAAATAATAAACAGCAAAGGAGATCTTTTTTCAGGCAATAATAGCCTATTCTGTAGCACAGTCTCTACTAGAGAAAAATCAGCCAGATATAATATATAAGTTACTAGGAAAATAAAGAGGATTTGTAAAATATGGATAATATTTTTTCCACAGAGGTTTGTAAGAATTTAGTGAGTTAATACTTGTAAAACACTTAGAACAATAGTATATAAATATTTGTTAAAATAAAGCTGGGGAAGGGAAAATGAAAACGCAAGGAAGACGAAGGGGAAGAAGCAAAATGATGTCAAGTAAACAAGGACAATAGAAAGCCATCAATAATCATCTCTGGTGCCATCTTGTGGTTCCACAGTCCTGCTACAGCGTCTTCTTATCCTTTGCTTTTAGAGTGGCTTCTTAGCCGCTTGGCACTAATTTCCTGTAGGAAGTATTCATTTGGTACTTTCTAAGATAATATTTATAAAGTTATATTCCCCCCCATATTGAGATGTCCTCATTCTACCAACACGCATTACTTTTAAATATAATAATTGTTAATATGGCATTGATACAGTCTTTGATCTTTATCAATGCTCAAACCTTTGAGTTTCTTCTGTAATTCTCTATTAGCAGCTGAATTTTTGGAAGACTTGATTTTCCGAATTGTTGAAGAAGAAGAGGAAGAGGAGGAGGAGGAGGAGGACTCTTGATTTTCAGAAACAGAATGTTCTATAAATCAAATAGAAAGTTTGATCACACCAACTGTGATTTAAAACAAAAAAGAACCACCAGTATAAATACAGCAAGAAGTGCTATTTACTAGTCTACAAGTATCTGGATTTTGCTTTTATTAGTAATATGACCAACTGCCTTTTAATCTGTCAGTTAAAAGCAAGGCACCTTGGCTTATCACAGATACTAGCAATATTACTAGTATCTCTCAACTTTCCCATTTCCTCCAAAACACAGAATCCAATTATTCTGCAAAGAAAATCATGGGGTGGTTTTTGTTTTTTCATAGTAAGATTTGCCAGTTCTGATTTGTTTTAACCCAGACTCATGCTGGTTTGATAAATACAGAAAGAGCTGAGAGTTTATACTTTGTCTTAAACTTTACTTAAAAGCAAAGTCTAAAACCTTCAAGTGTAATGAGCCTCATGATTCCTAAGATTACCCTGTTCTCTGAGAATGGGCTTAGATAAGCAGTCACCTACAAGTTACTTCATCTAAGAAAGCTCCTTTGATTATATCTGTCGTCTTCCTACCTTCTGTTATTTCCTCTGATTCTACAACTTTCTTAGTCTTCTTCTTGTTTGGTGGTTTGGGTGAACGTTTGGTTGTTGATTTGGTGGTTTGAGATGATCTTGAAGGTGGTGGTGCTTTCTTTGAAGATGGTGGTGATGTGGGATTATGCACTGAGGCCAAGCAAGACAAGTCAGTTAACATCTTGTTTATGTTCATCAGCAGCTCTAACTGTGAAAAGCACGGATGCATCTAGCTTCAAGAGTAGATGCTGGTGACAGCCAGTGCAGGCAGGCTCCAGCCCAACACGAATGACTCCATTTAACTCTAAGGATGCATTGCTATAAAATACTGGTTCTCAAATTGTTGTAAGTTATGACAGGCAGCAAAGTCTCAGGAATCAGAAGACCTGAATTCCAGTCCTAGGCCTGCGAGCCTCTACCATTGTGACCTTAGGCAAATAATTCTCTTGAACTTCATTTTCTTGTCTACAAACTAAGATGTTTATTCAAGATGATTTGTGAAGGTCTTTGCCTTCAGAATTTTTTTTCTGTTTTAGTATTCACTTTTTTCTGCTTTAATATTCATTTAAATTAAATGATGCCAATTTGCCTTTTGTTCTTTTTTTAATTACAAAAGTTCTACATGAATATTCTTGTGAAAAGTTCACACCTTCACATTATGCTTTTCCTCAAAATGTCCTGCCCTTCCCAAAGATACAACTGTTAATGGTTTGGTGTGTATCTTTTTAACCTTTTAGTCCCCTTCCCTCTTCTGCTTCTCAGTCTAGAAGAGAAAACATGGAACTTCTTTTTTCTGTTTTTTTTTTTTTTTTTTAATCATTAGGAACAAGAAGAGGGACTAATGAAGGATAAGAAAACAGTGTTGGGGACTCTCTGGGTACAGAAGGGTTGTGATAAATCATGCTGCTCCCAGCGACATCACCCCAGAACCCTACTGCCATAGTCTCCATGAACTGGCCACTGCACTTCCTGTTTCTCCTCCTACCCAGCAAAAACATCAAGAATCTTAATGTGAGAAACAGATCTGCCATGTACTAGCTATGCTCTTGGCCAAAACGGTTAACCTCTTGGACTCTGTTTTCTCTTTCACATTTGGAGGCACTTGGATGGCTGGGATTCCTTCAATTCTTGAAATATTATGATTTCTAGATATATAGACACCTGTAAGTAGTATCTATACTGAAACAACTAGGTGGTGAATCTCAAGATAGTTTGGTTATTATACTTAAAAAATAAAGTATTGAGGTTCTGAGTAGTTTTATTATTTTAAGTTGGGACCCTGACTATCTTACGAATTCTGTAAAGAAAGTTGGCCAGCATTGCCTTCATCTTTTTTTTCAGAGTTCTACCTAAACTTTAGGTAATCTGACCAAACATTTCATAACATGAAGTATTATCTTTATCAAAATATTCTCTCAATATCTCATCACTTTCTAACCATCTTCACTCCCTACATATCCTCTGCCCAAAACAAATTCTTAGCTTTCTTGTCTCACAGCCAAAACAATTAGGGTAATGAGTAAATATGTGTCACTCATCATGGGGCCTGCTAAAAGCTGCAGGAAGGGTGAGCTCTGAGTTTTTTATTACAAGGGTGTTGTCTTCATTATTTTTGGAATGTTTTCCTATGAAAACATTGAACGGCTAAGAAACATCTCTCAATTCTGCTGATTAACAGTTTTCCACTCTTTCTTCACTGTTCTAAAGAAGCAGGAAGTGCAGGCTTGTTTAAATAAAATGATAAGATTGATTATGCAAGCAAAGCTTATTTTCACTTTTACCTCCACAAATATTCTTGTTTTAACGAAGTAGAATTTAAGAACAACCATTTGGTAAAGGAAAGTAATCCAGTATTCAAGTATATTTTAAAAATCTTTTTCTGTAAAATCTGGAGCCTTTTGTTATACTCTAGCGTAGTCCTTCAAGAACTATAAATAGAGAAGATGATTTTAAGATGGGAATATCCCTTATTATTGACTACCATGCACTTGCATTGGAATAGAGAATGCTGAGGAGACTGCAGAAATGGGAAGGAACATGACAGTTAACAACGTGTTAGGTAGATTTGCCTGTAAATTTAATGGCTTAAACTAATTCATAAATTTACTTGTTTAGGGAAGCTGAAAGTGTTGCTTGTGTCCTTAAATATATACTCAAACACTGAAGCCAAAAGCACAGATAGCTCAAAGGATAGTTGAGTTTGTGAAGTCAGCAACGGTGAGACAAGAAATCATCAAGCGAGTTGATTACTGTTGATTTAACCTGAAATTGAACCATATCTGAAGAAAAAAAAAGACATGTACATTCAGCCTCATCCTCTATGTTCCCCCTCTGGCAACATCTTGTACTCTTGGAGCCTGGCTGAGCCTGGGGGTTCTGCTGTCGGAAGGCGGTTTTCTTCTTTAATTCATCTCCACGAAACAAAATTATTATGAAATAGCTTATATGTTAGTAAAATCAAGGCCTAAGATGGACTGCGTGTTGGACATTATCAGTGATGCTAAGGTAGGTGCGCAGATCTGGCTGTACTGAGAAGCATTAGTTGGTACTGTGATGCTTACCTTCTGCACAGAAACTCTCATAATCAGGACAGCACTTGTCATACTTCTTACACTGGGCGTCGCAGTCACACTCCCTCCCTCTCTCGAAGGACTCAAAGCAGCGGCCTTTACAGGAAAGCTCTACCCAGAGCAAAAGAAGAAGTTACAGATTATTAATTGTGAAGCCAGGCCCGTGTATTTGACAGCCATTTCCCACCTTAGACTTGACTAGGTTTCCAAAAGTTCATTTCTAAGTCTTTTATTTGAAATTTGGAGTGCATCATCCAGGAAAAATTAGATGGTATCCCAGATGGAGACAGCCCAAGTCAAAAAAGAAATATGGTGACTGAGGGCAACTCCTCTTGCCCTTCAAGACTCCAAGAGACATCCCGATGCTGCCTGAGTTATTTACATGTATGGACAATGAAAAATTGGGAAATGTCTACATAGTGAGATAGGCTTCACATGAAATCTCTTCATCCTTCTCCTCTTCACACACTGCTTTGTAATAGATTCACAGTAATTGAATGTACAGATCTCAGCAATATATTCCATATAAATATATATGTATATATATTCCACATAAATGGGCCACTTTTGAGGCTTAAAAATCATTTGTAATGTAGAGGCCCTTATTATGACAAACTGGGAAAGGTGTATAGTTGAAAGCTTTCAGCCTAATCTTACAGTGTGGACTATGTTAGGGAGGACTACTCATTCAAAAACTGAAAATTTAAAAAGCCTTGGTTAGAGTTAACAGGGACTTACCAAGGCCTATTTGAAATAATTACCTATCCAATACATAAATTGTACAATATATTCCTCAACTTCACATTCAAATTCTAAAGCAAATATACCTTTCAAATAATTTTAATTACAATTTTCTTAAATTGAATAGGAAATGTTTCTGTGTTGATAACAAAATGGCCCAAAATATATTCAAGTGAAACACCACTCATAATTTAAAATTCAGACCTTCAAGTTTTAACTGAAATTCATCATTAAACACTAGCACTTTAAAGTGCCTTTTCCAGGTACTTTAGAAACCTGTTAACATCAAAAAGTCCAATGGTAGACAAGATTATTCCATGCTCATGTATTCTTTTGATGAAACTGTTGAAAGGCCTCATTACTAGTCGACGACATCTCTGATTGTAAATAATTACTCCTTACTATTTACTTAATGACTGCTGACTTACAGTATCTTCTCTATTTAAAATAAGACATTTTACTTGGAACTAGTCAATAACCTTGTGCAAGTGACAGATTTCCAGGGTCCCCTTACCCTCCCCAATAATCACAAGCTTTGACACCATCCTTAGGTACAATGTGCTGCAACATTTATGCAAGTGAAGGAAAGTCACTTAAGCAAAGGAAGTGATACAGTGGAAAAACAGCACTGCAAGCGGGTGCAAGGGGAGGCTCAGTCTCACAGCACTGCACGAGGGTGCAAGGGGGGACTCACAGACTCGCAGTGTTGCTTGACAGAGGAGACACCCGATCTCAGGACTTACCCACAGTGCAGACTCTCTTGAAATCAGGACAGCACTCCATGTAGTGTTGACAGTTATAATCACAGTTGCAGGTGGCATCTCTAGAATACCCTTCCCCACATCTCCCTGCACAGCTTGATAAATCTAAAATTATACAATACTGGCGTAAATATGGCCAAACCACTTTATAGAAAGGGAGCTATCTAACGAGCGGGACAAAGCCAATTGGTGAGAGAGAATTTTATTGATCGAGAAGGTGTTGGAATGATGTTAGCAATAGGCCCGGCTGATATTTGGCTGATGTCTTAGATGATCTCAATTATGTCACTTTATTCTTCACTAGACTGAGATGATAAACACATTTTTGAAAACAAGGCAAAGTAATGGCTTTGCCTAAAGAGGGTGATACTCCTAAGGAAGAGGTGGCAGCTACAGCTACTACCGGTGCTGTGGTTTTGATGATTAGCAGTTGCCATTTATTGAGCTTCTCTATTCCAGGTACATTATCTCTAATGCTTATGAAAATGTTTCCAGGATTTAGTAGCCCTTTTTTAGAGATAAGAAAGCTGAAACACAGAAATTTTGACAACTTGCTCATTATCACACAGCTAGTTAATAGTTCCAGTATATTTGCATCATAGGTTAATTAATACCTCCCAATTATTTGTAGTGAACTCTTTTACTCTTAATTGTCCTAATTTAGATAATACATTTTATGGTCACCCTAAGTAAACAATCCATTCAGAATTTGAACTCTCATATATTTTATTTGAAGCCTGAGATTTTTCCACCTGTCGCTTTGCCTCCCATTCCTGACGATAAGTTTAAAGCAAGCTGGTTGCACCAGCACAAACTTTACTGAGCTTTTTCTTCCTTAATTGGTGGGGATAACTGGATTTTTAAAATGTCAGGGGAGCCAGATGCTTACAACCACTGCTAAAGTGAGAACCCTTAAAATAACTGGGCATAACTATAAAGGTCATGAACAGAGGTTTTCCAGGCAACAAATAAGCACACAATAACAAAAGCATACTCAGTCTCAAATATTTTTTAAAAGTCATTTGGAAAACACCACCTTAAAACCCTCCCTGAGAAATGACTGCAGAAATGTGACAATGGAATCCATCTCTGGAATAGAAATTGGCAGGTGCAATGTCCTAAATCTACAAAGGAATGTTGAAACACACTGAAAACAAATCTTAAAAGAATAGAGTCCAGGAATGCCAAAGTCTGAATATGCAAATAAAACAGTAAATTGTAGGACAACTTTCAGAACTTTTTGCGTACATAAGTGCATAATGCATACAAAAATGTATATATAGTGTATGTATATAAATACATATATTATATATAAAGAAAAAAGAGAATGAGAAGAGGTTGAGAAAGCAAGAGAAGCAGACAAGACAGTATCAAGAAATTGTTCTTTTATAGTTGGCAGATTTCTGAAATAAGAAATCATCTGTAATCCCAGCACTTTGGGAGGCTGAGGCGGGCGGATCACCTGAGGTTAGGTGAGACCAGCCTGACCAACATGGTGAAAACCTGTCTTTAATAAAAATACAAAAATGAACCCGGCATGGTGGCACGGGCCTGTAATCCCAGCTAATCGGGAGGCTGAGACAGGAGAATTGCTTGAACCCAGTAGGTGGCGGTTGCAGTGAGCCAAGATCGTGCCACTGCACTCCAGACTGGGAGACAAAGCAAGACCCTGTCTCAAAAAAAAAAAAAGGAAATCATCCTTACAGGAAAAGCTTATTTTCATAGATTAGGTGGTGTCTGTCTTACTTTTATTGCTACTAATTGTAACCATTAATTTTATTTATTTATTTATTTATTTTCGAGACAGAGTCTCACTCTGCTGCCCAGGCTGGAGTGCCATGATGCAAGTTCAGCTCACTGCAACCTCCACCTCCTGGATTCAAGATATCCTCCTGCCTCAGCCTCCGAATAGCTGGGATTACGGGCACACGCTACCACACCTGGCTAATTTTTTGTATTTTGTATAGAGACAAGATTTTGCCATGTTGCCCAGGCTGCTCTTGAACTCTTGACCTCAGGTGATCTGTCTCCCTAGGCCTCCCAGAGTGCTGGGATTACAGGTGGGAGCCACCACACCCAGCTCCATTAATTTTAATTTCCTTTATTTAATGAAAATTAAAATTAAAGTAACACTGTTTTAGTGAACAACCAATTGTATTATAGAGGAAAAGGCAGTTTAGAAAGTGCCCCCAGTGTTGTGAACCTTGTCATATTGTTATGAGAAAGCCGAAGGGTCTGGAGATACTGGAGTAGTCATCATTCTTATTGAATATTCACATTTGCTTTCATGTGTTTTCCTGTCTTTTCTTATCTAAACAATTCTGCAACTTATGCCTATGCAGACAGTTACCACTCATGTTCAGGTTTCATAAGAATCTCATATTTTACTGGAAATGTTTACTTTAGAAACATAATTTCATCATAACTGTCACGAATCTTGATTTTTATTCTCTCAGATTTTGCTTATCAAAGGGGAACAAAAGGAAAAGAAAAGAAAAGAAAAGAAAAATCCAAAGCTTGGCATCGTTACTATTAATCCACCTAGACGGCATGCTAGCATCTTTCACTAATGTGATTACACGGAATGTACTTTAACAGTCTCTAAAAATGAGTAACAAGAACTATTCATCCAGGACCTGTTTTGGGAGAACTGTGAACAGTTTAATGTTATAATACAAAACGACAGTCACATCTGTATATGTCCATACCTGGATAAATAGTTCGTGTAAGAAAAAGAGAACATTTTCAATACTAATAAAATGCCATTTGAAACACTATAGTTTATTATAATATGGTATCTATGTCTAAATGATGCCAAAGTAAGTTATTTATCAATAATTTATTTGATTTAAAAGACCAAATTGTTCAACATATAGGCAAAAATTACATGTTACCTAAATATTATTCTTTGTAGTTATTTTTATGTTACTATATAGCTCCAGCATAATTTTATGATGAACTGTCTGCATTTTTTAAACTTTTGGGAGAACCATATAAATAACAAGTACCAAAATTATTCTTTACACAAGCTCAAAACTCTCAAAAGCAGAAAAAGATGAGAATTCCAAAGCACTTACAAACAGACTACATGTTATATATTATTTTAAGGTTGTATGATACATTAAACTCAAACAAATATAAATTTTTAGAAATATATTTCTGTTGTTATAAAAATCAAGACTGAATGATTAGCAATAGTTGTTAAATAAAAGTATGTTCGATGGTTAAGCTACCTTGAGAAGAAACTTGCTGAATCACGAAAACAGACAGCAGCAACAACAGGTAAATGGGAAGTGTTTTCCACGCCATGGTTGTTTCCAGGTACCATAGGTACCCTTGCTGAAAATAAAATAAAAGTATCAGAAAACTGCTCTTTCATCTCACCACTAACTTAGGCTTGCATTATACACGTTTCAGTAACTTTAAAAATGTAACTTAATAATAAAACCATCCCATTCTTGAAACAAGACTTTAAATCAGCTTTAATTTTATAGAAAATATTTGACCATTAGACTTAATCTTATGCAGAACAAATCAAGTCACCCTCAGCCACATTATTGACAGTTTTAATACTTAAGAAATCTCCAACATAGAATAGACTTATCTGAAAACTCTAGCCAAAGTATGGCATGTACTTAACAGTGCAAGGTTAAAATTTTATCTTAAGGAAAATAATAACCTGTGTCACTGAAATGTAATTTAATAAGCATCATGGAGTTACCGTTCCAACTTTTCCTTAATTCTCAATATAAATTCAGAGGCTTCCAACAGGTGTATTGCATAAATATAATCCTTTTCAAAAATTTCCAACTACTATCTTTATACATTTTTTTTAAACACCTCTAATGAAAACACATTTAATTCCATGAAGCAAGTTAACTCTGACACTTACCTGTAAAGGATAGATGAGTTTATCCCATGTCCTGGGAGTCTTATATATCAGTGCAAATATAGTGGGATGAACCAATTAGTCCAAAGGTTAGACAAAATCAACAGTGACAACCTATGAAATCAAACTTTCCTCATTTATTGGAAAAGGGCCCAGACGACTAGACTTAGGCAACATCTGGAAAACACTTCCATTAAGCAAAATGACTACTACAAAATAAATTTAGATGTATTGGCCAGAGCACATTTCTAATTTCTAAGTGAAGTGAACAAATTGTCCTGAGATGGTAAATAGCTCTGGCAGACTTTGACTAGTATATTGAAGCAGCAACTTTAAAATATTCACATACTGGTATCATTTATTTCTTCTGCTTTCCAGGTAAATCTAGCAAAGGTAGCTTTGAAATTTACCTAGTGTTAGCTTGTGGCATACGTTTTATATACTTACACCATTATATCAAATGTACATTTCTTGAGTAGTTTCATTTTCTCTGAGCACAGAAAACACTCTCAGTTACCTACAGGTAGATTATTGACACTGTGGATTTTCTAGCTTCCTTTATCATCTTAAAAACTTGCTTAAAAACTGTATTGATATTTTCCTTAGATCCTTCCTTTAAGATAAGCATGTTTGGAAAAGGTTTTTTAAATTACTAATTTTGTTTCCTTCCCACAATGAAAATGTGAACCATTACCATTGTAGAGCTAAGTCAACTCAGCCCAAGGCTTCACCCCATTTTCATACGGAATCTATCGGTGTAAAATCTTACCCACCAACATAAGGCTTCACTCATGTCCTAGCACCTCCCTGAAACCTTTCCAGGTCAAATTCCAATCACATCTAGAATTATAGTCAACAATTGTACTACGTTTTACTGAAAGTATCTCTTCATCTGTCTCACACCCCCAACAGACTATGATTTCCCTAAGGACAACCAACACCTGTATGTTAGTCTATTGCCAACATACAGCCCAGTTGTTTCACCAAGGTTATGTTTAAAACATGCTCAGGCCGGGTGCAGTGGCTCACTCCTGCAATCCCAGCACTTTGGGAGGCTGAGGCAGGTGGATTACCTGAGGTCAGGAGTTTGAGACCAGCCTGGCCAACATGGTGAAGCTCCCTCTCTACTAAAAATACAAAAAATTAGCCGGATGTGGTGGCGGGCACCTGTAATTCCAGTTGCTCGGGAGGCTAAGGCAGGAGAATCTCTTGAACCCAGGAGGCAGAGATTGCAGTGAGCTGAGATCATGCCACTGCACACCAGCATGGGCAACAAGAGCAAAACTCAGTCTCAAAAAAAAAAAAAAAAAAGAAAAGAAAAGAAAACATGTTCAGTGAACCACATGGTTGTAGGCTGGATTCTGCTGTCTACTATTCATTTGGTAGGTGCTGCATTTAATTCTCCCAAAATGCCTTAAAGTTAAATATAATCATCCACATTTACAAATAAGAAGATGAAGACCCGCAAATGAAGAATGTGTGACCCATTCAAAGATCTGTAAAGACTAGAGGCCAGAACCAAGATTTGAACCCATGTCTTTGCATTTTAAGTTCCATCATGTTTCCACTACATCCAGCTCCCTTTTGATCAAAACCATCACTTAGTTTGTAATCATTATACTAAATTTTACTCCTTTACTCCACATGTATACAAAGGTTTGTGAGATTGTGACTTTTTTAAGACTAGGAATTATAAGCATCTATTTTCTTTCCACAGTGTTTATTTCACAGGACTAAATATATAAAGACAATTTCGAGGCTATCTGCTCATCTCTAAATAATCCCCCTTTTCTGGGAACTACTTCTCTTTCTATCGGGGTATTTTCATTTTAGCTCTGGTTATATACGTTATCTTCCCACATCAGCCACAGCCTACAGGATTAGGAGTTGGAACTTGAACAACCCGAGCCAATATGTTTTCTTCTCCTGGAAATTTGAAATTATAGTTCAGAGATTACAAATTTGTCTGTCTATGTAGACCCATAATCCGTACATTTCTGCCCATGGTCTAATGGAGTAGAGAAAGTCCTTCAGAGTAAAAAGATCCATAAATATGAAGCAACCACGCAGAGAGAGAAATTTCTGATAACTTTCTAAGTCTCAGGTACTCTGTTTTTTTAGACCCAACTTCTTGCTCTGCATCTTTATGGCAAGTTCCCCTTTTAGAGATGACGCTGGCTAAAGATGCCTTTTGCTACTTGAAATCAATACACAATAGACACACAAAAGATTGTGTATGGAGTTGAACATTAAACAGAATTCTGTTAATTCTTAGCTCTGCTGAGGCCAAGAGCAGGGAAGCTACAAGCTTTGTAACTTTTCCAAGTAAGACCTATACAGTGTTGCTTTATTATTTCTTTGGAATATTGGGAATGTCCAAATCAGATACAAATATACACAGAGATACATATTTTTAAATAAGATATAAATTGTTTTGTAATCATTGCCTTTTGAACTATATGCACTATCATTTTCCTCCTTTATATTAATCTCATAATAGTGATGGCAAATAAAATTCTTGAATTGATTAATATCCACTTGTTCTTTTTTTTTTTGAGATGGAGTTTCATTCTTGTCGCCCAGGCTAGAATGCAGTGGTGCGACCTGGGCTCAGTGCAACCTCTGCCTCCTGGGTTTAAGCAATTCTCCTGCCTCAGCCTCCCAAGTAGCTGGGATTACAGGTGTGAGCCACCATGCCTGGCCTATTAAATAGATTTTTATAAACTGTACTAAATACTCCATTCTGTGAATATTGATCCATTTAACCTTCCTTGTTGATCACACTGCAATCATCCCATTCTTATATAGCTTCCTCCTTTAAGATTTCCCTTCTGTTAAAGGTATTTTCTTAATGTTCATTTAAATCTCATTTAATTGGGATAAAAGTTATTCCAGAATTGGTTTTTGATGTGTGGGAAATGGGGAGAGTAAAGAGACATGGAGAGGACATATACAATATTGAATCCTAGAGACCTCTTCTAGGGATGATTTTCACAGGGTTCAACCTCATGAACATCAGTTTTATGCTTGGCAGCAGTACAGTGATGCCTTAGAGAACACTCAAGCAAGTTCAGAGATACTTTCCCTGTGCTAGATTATCCTAGACTGTGGTGCCTTTATACTTTGTCTCCATGCCTGCCCATTAGCTGTCACTTTGCCCTGTGGCCAGAGTGTCTGCACCTAGTGGCATCCCTCCACCTTTCCACATCTTTGATGTGTTTCATTTCCTTCCAGCGGCAGCCTAGGAAAAACTGAAGCGTGCCAGGGGAAAACTACAGATGTGAGCTTGTTCTTTATTGCCCTAATGTTGCTCACAATGCTAAGTTAGTGTGCTCTAGATATGAAATAACTCCCCTCCTCTCACATGAACTAGAGAGTAGGACTTTGGGACTACTCCTGCCCATTCTGTTCAGGCATTTTCACATATTAGAAAGTAATGTGACTTTTTTATTTTCTGCAGGTTTGCTCAAAAGTATGACTATTATATCAGTGAAAGTATTATTAGATTTGCTTTTGGAGATTGTGGCAGTCTGATCATGGATCCCAATCTTTTCTAACTTTTTCTAACTGCCCAGCTAGAGATTATATTTCCCTCCTTCTCCTTCAAGTAGTTGTGACCATACAACTGTGTTCTCTCTGGTAAAATAGGAATAGAAGTTAATACGGGCAACTTGCATTCATTTTTCTAACAGGAAATTGCTTGGTCTGGACTTTCTCTTTTTCCTGCTTCTTGCAGAATGGAAAGGGGGCATCAGAGACAAGCTTTGATCATGCAGACAAGGCTAGCAGCCTAGGGAATAGTATTCTTGGTGGAATCCAGATGCTCTCTCACTCTCTGCACTAGTCAGAAACTTTCAGAAAAAGAAATACATTTCTATTTTATTTGAACAACACT
This sequence comes from Symphalangus syndactylus, assembly GCF_028878055.3. Taxonomy (NCBI): domain Eukaryota; kingdom Metazoa; phylum Chordata; class Mammalia; order Primates; family Hylobatidae; genus Symphalangus; species Symphalangus syndactylus. The sequence goes on from NC_072434.2 coordinate 36,418,250, forward strand.
AACTTTAGGTATTTTTAGACATTACCCTAACATAGAGATCATAGGAAATTTCTAAATATTTGAAGGAATTATTCTAAAATTTGATTTGTATTCTCTACAACAATAAAAAAATGAGCTAAATGACATGTAGTAATAAATTACTGGCATTGGAGAGGGAGAGGTAAACTATCTTTATTTGCAGATGACATAATTGTGTATGTAGCTTGAAAATCCTAAAGAATCTAAAAGCTGTAAAAACTACTGAGTGAATTTAGCAAGACTTTTTGATATAAGATCAACAATCTTATATCCAGATTCATACTAAGGCCATTTTAATGCATAAACTTAGATGTGCATGAATAAAGAATTTTCTCTACTAAATTTTCTAAGAATAAAAGTTCATCTAATTTCTCATTCATTCTATTGAGGGGAAATTATCAAATAGTGGTCACTACACACCAAACCTAGTATCAATTTCTAGTGATACATATATGTGCAAGAAAGAATCTCTGGCCCCTAGCATTTCTTCGACTATTCAGGTAGCCAGAAACAAATAGTTCGAATGTCATGTGAAAGGAGTAGGCAGTGTGGTGAGCAGCTAGAGCTGGGCTTTGGAATGGGTCAGAATACTGTTCAAATCTCTGCTACAAAATTGTCTACCTGGTGGCTTAATACAATTCTCTTGAATTATCTAGGCCTCAGTCTCCTTATCTGTAAAGTGGGAGCAATAATTGAAATTATTTGACATTGTAGAGATGCATAAAAAATCAGAGAATTATATTGAACATTAGTGACATATACAGAATCAATTATAGGTGTTATTGTTATGGTTGATTATGATTCTAAAGCTGCACATAAACTGTTACGGAAACATAGATGAGGAAGTGCCAACTCTACCCAAGGAATTCTTTGCAAATGAATGACATATAATCTGGAGTCTGAAGGCTCCTATGGCTAAAAAGTGGGACAGTAGCCAAAGGTGACAATAAGAGAAAAAATAATATAGCTCCACTTTTTCATTCTTCTTACCTACTTGTTCTTTAGTTCCTGATAATGTGGCTTTTTCTTCCTCCAAAACAGGGCTTTGGGAGATAAAAAGTAACCTTAAAATCATTCTAGTATAGCCTTTTACTAATGGGCCATTTTAGTAACCTAATAACAATAGAAAACATGTGTTGAGTGTTTATTTTGTTAGATGGCAAAAATGTATGACTTTATTGGGCCTCATGGTAATTTTTTTTTTTTTTTTTTTGAGGCGGAGTCTCACTCTGTCACCAGGGTGGAGTGCAGTGGCATGATCTTGGCTCACTGCAACCTCCGCCTCCCGGGTTCAAGCAATTGTCCTGCCTCAGCCTCCCGAGCAGCTGGGACTACAGCCGCCCGCCACCACGCCCAGTTAATTTTTGTATTTTTAGTAGAGGTGGGGTTTCACCATGTTGACCTTGTGATCCGCCTTCCTTGGCCTCCCAAAGTGCTGAGATTACAGGCATGAGCCACCGTGCCCGGCTGAGCCTCACAGTAATCTTATGACATAATAGTTATTATTATTCATCCCATTTGACATTTGAGATTATCTGAGGCATAGAAAAGATAAATAATGTGCTCAAGATTAAAAAGCTAAAAAGCCAATAAATGGTAAAGTTAGTATCTTAACCCAAGCCTTGTCTGACTCCAAAGCCCATGATTTTAACCAACTCAATGACCCACGTGCTATAATATCCACGGTTAGTAATTTCCTTCTTTGTGCTCCTATGTAACTATTTGCATCTCTAAAACGGCATCTCACTCTTATCAATATCCATCTTTCTCACTATGCTGTAAGCTTCTTAAGGTTTCAGAATGATTACATTTTGTGGCTTTTTCACAGCTAGCATGGTTTCTTCTATGCATGATAAACTTAGGTTTACTGTCTTTCTTCTAACGGCCACTTTGCCATCATATATCTGTTTTCTAATCCAAATTGCCACAGTATTGTGATCATTCAAGTCCACATCACTTGGGTTCCAGATGTCAAGGAAGCATACTATGTGACAGCTCAGACAGGAACATTACTGACTTATTTTCCAGTACCCAACAACATGAGTAATTTCCAACATAAGTGAGTGAAAGTGAATTGGGGTGCTATAACTCAGTATGACAAATACTTCAGAGTTGGGAAATTCAGAGAGTGGGAGCAAAGCCTGGCTGAAGGACCCATAGATAGGTGGGATAAGAGGGAAGTCTCCCAAGAGACATTGTAGAAGACATTTCATTGAGTCATTCCAAAGCAGGAACACCAGGCTCTTTAAAGATATTGAGTATAATGCAGTTTTGGCTGATTGCATAGTATTGCATAATAATCAATTTAAAATCCCTTTCCCCGTGATGGCAGCTAATTTCTCTCAAAAGGATTAAGAAGGAGGATATTTGCAACAATTGTCTCTATGGAGCTTATGTTAAGCTTGATACAGAAAACTCAATCAGAAGATTAAAATTCAACATTTCCTCCTTTCTTTTGGTTGATTGCTTATGAAACAAGACTCCAGAGTATCTCTCTATCTCTGGTAGCTCAATAAATGTTCTTGAATGAATTAATGAATAAATGTCACTGCTAATATTAGCACTTGTTCTGCCTGTCCCTTGGACTGGGGAAAAGGGCCTTGGTATTGACGAGCATATGGGTTCATTGTATGTGTCACTTAGACCTCAAGATTCTTGAGGGGATGGAGAGCAGACACAGAATAAATGGTTACCTATTTATCCTTTTATTTGTACTCTGCTGTTTGTGCAAAGAAAATATTTATGGGAGGGGCACCGATAGAGACCAGACCCTTTGTTCCTCCAAGTCCTCCTCAAAGTAATATAGTAGAAAGCTATGTCCTTTACAGAGGCAAACTCAGGATCACAGCTATGCTTTGAGGAGTCCTATACCAGGCTTTGGACAACATCTCCACAAACCATCAATATTTATCAAGTATCAGCTAGGTACCAGACATTTATTCTGATTAAAGCAAAACAAACATAAACAAAATAAAAATAAGAAAAAACAGTGAGGTAGCTTTTATTATTATTCTCATATTACAGATAAGAAACTGAGCATTGAAATTTCAGTAGCTTTTTCTGTGAAAATGGCAGCAGCAGGATCCCAGCCTACGTATCTAAAAATTATGCAGTAGATTCCTTTTAATATTATATTGCAAGTTCCAACACCAAATGACTATAAGGATCCAAAGAAGCTTTGGAGACTTAAATTTATCCTCAGTTTAAAAGAAGTCTTCCTCCTTCATAAATGGCTTGTTATTATGATGAATTCAGTGGAATATGGCAAGTAACTCTAAGCCTCTAATTTTCTTTTGTATTTAATTATAAAAAAATTTTAATACAAGAAAAACACTCACCTATAATTTTACCATCCTAACACACTATTTACATTCTTACCTACTCTTTTCCAGATTTAGTCCTTATGCAATTAATTAGTCCTTATGCCATTAATTAGTCCTTATGCAATTAAAATTGCATAAACATATTCAAGATCAATAATTTATATTTTTATTGTTTACTATCAACTTACTATTCAATTAGCCAACATGTTTATGTTTTCTTCATAAGTGTTATGATAATTACTGTAGAATTCTCCATGTAGTTGAGACACCATAATTTAATTTTATTGAGCAAATTCTCTATTATAAGACATTTCTGGCTTTTTTGTCATAAAAATGTACATTTAGCTTTTTCTCTTCTATTAAAGATAATGGGAATTCTACATAGAAAATACACAGGTAACTTGTGCTTTTTTGCATTTTTGGAGGTTGGAAGAAGCAGTCATAGAAATAGCCTGAACTCCAGCTGCATAAACTTTGTGTTCCAAAGAAAACTTCTACTTCCATGCAGCCTATTAACTGTTCTCCCAAATCTGTTCATGGTATATTATGGACTCTCCTTGTTCAGTGATCAATGTATAATTCTGGTTTACTTAAAAGAAATAGCCTCTCTTTGCCCCAGTTTCTTCAAACCCCTCGACCCTATATATTGTAATTTTTAGGGAGTATTTGTCCTAAATTTTTCTAACCACAAAAAATGAGATATATTAACAAATGAGGTATAAAAATGAGAATGCCTTCATAATAAAATTGAACTTTGCAAATAGTGGTGTATATCATTAGAGTCAATCTTTCTATTTTATCTTCACAATTATTATTCTAAATGATAGTATAGTATTTTGATCTTAACTATCATTCTATTATTGACCTCTATACAAATTGTTTCTAGGTTTTTGGTAATGACTAACGCTTCAGTAAATTCCTTTTTTTCATGCGGCTTGTATTGAATTTTACCTTTAAAATAAATTCTTAGGAGTGGGAACATCTTCATAATTCTTGATAAATATCAGAAATTATCTTGCAGTTTAGGTTGTAAATTCATCAAATGCAAGGGTATGTTGTATCCCCAGCACTTAGCAGAGGACTTGGCACATAAGTGTTTGATAAAATATCAGATTGAATTTAATGAAACTGTAGGATTGTCATTAAAAAATTTTTTTCTCCTAAAAATGAATTTGGTGCTTAGAGACACATACTGCTTCTTCTTCCGGACAGCATGCATTAATAGGCACGAGACTGAACTGATGAATGTGGCCTGTGTAGGCTGAAAAACCCAGTAAGATAAGAAACAGTGCTGGGAAACAAATGACTTCTCGGAACTCAGAAAAGTTATGATCAGCCCGCCAAAGCACTGAAAACAGGAACGGCTCTTTACTTTGATCATTTTTTGTTTTTTTGGGTATTTTTGTTTGTTTGGTTGGTTTTTTTTTTTTTTTTTTTTTTTTTTTTTTTGAGACGGAGTCTTGCTCTTTCGCCCAGGCTGGAGTGCAGTGGTGCCATCTCGGCTCACTGCAAGCTCTGTCTCCTGGGTTCACGCCATTCTCCTGCCTCAGCCTTCCGAGTAGCTGGGACTACAGGCACCCGCCACCACGCCCGGCTAATTTTTTGAATTTTTAGTAGAGACGGGGTTTCACCGAGTTATCCAGAATGGTCAGAAGACCTCGTGATTCGCCCGTCTCGGCCTCCCAGAGTGCTGGGATCACAAGCGTGAGTCACCACGCCTGGCCCTCTGGTTTGTTTTTTAATCTTAAAGCACATTGCTATAGATATGAATGCTAGCAGAAGAACACAGGAGGTCAAAGTTGAGGAGAGCAGTCAAAAACTAATTTCTTTCCCAACACCCTTTATCTCTTCCATGCTTCTTGCAGAAGAGGAATGTAGAGGCCTTAAGGAGAAGATAAATGAAAGGCCAAAAAAAATAAGTCGTGATGTAAATAGATGACACAGCTTGCACATAACCATCTATCTTATATCTGGTAGAGGCAGGCAGGAGATGCAGGCAGGAATGTCAGAAAGGAAAAAAGTAGAGTAATTTATATTGATGCTGGTAAGACTATAATTGGGATTGTCTAAGGTTTTTTGGAAATCAATTGAACTACTTTGTGGTTCTGCTTTTGGATCTAAAAAATTAGTTTAACACAGGAAAGTAAAGAAACTATGTATTATGCAATGTAATGATCTAGATAAAATGTTATTTTTTTGAAAGCAACAATTCATTTTGCCCTCATCTTGCCTTTCAGGAGAAAGACTGATTTTAGTGAAACAAGATTTTAATAATTTCTCAGTTCAGTAGAAGCTGGCCGGCACCCAGAGATTCTGCACAATAAAGAAAGGTAGGAGGAAGCAGAGGGAGGGAGTGATGGGCTGGAAGGAAAGGAGAGAGAGGGAGGAAGGGATCTTGGATAGAACGATGGTAAGGCAGAAGAGGGAACTTAGGTAAACAGCAATGGAGATTTATTAAGATGTGCTGTGTGGTGTGAAATATAACTCCTTTCCCTGTTCTTTACACAATCTTTAGTAAATCCTATAAATTTACAAAAGCTTTTGATTTCAATGGATTTGTTATGGTGGTTGTAGAAATTAAAAAGAAGATTCTTTTTGCTGTATACATATTGGGTCATGATTGACACTGGGCAAAACTAGAAACTACATATGGGTGACTCTAATCCTTTATCGCTAAGGATACTAAATAATGACATTACATCTAACGTGTAAAATATAGAAAGAGGAATATTGTCAGAGCTGCTTTCAGAGGCTGACAGTCACAAGGAGGGTATGGGCTGAAAATATAAATGTCCCTAATAAATTAAGGAATAATTGGAGGTAATCAAAATGTTTGAGAGTTGACAGAACATCTCTGACTGGGAAACTGACATGGAGGCCTCTGGGCCAGATCCCTGCCATCTCTCCAGGGTCTCTGTCAGGTGCAATCTGTCTGGGCTGATTCTTGGTCTGTCCCATGAGGCAATTCTAGAATCCTGGGTTGAGGTATCTAAGGACGGGAGAGATAGCAGTTTGGTTTTTTGCTTATATTTTGCTTTGTCATTGAATAAAGCAATGCTTAGGCATAATATAAAGAAAACAATTCTAACAGCAAGCGAAAGTTTTAAAATATAGGAAAGCTGTTTACAAGGGGAAAAAAGATGAAGATGGCTATTTGTTGTTCATGGATTATAGCCAGTTCTTCCTTCCTTGATGGTGATTCTTATAAGTGATGTGCTGTTATAAACTGGAATAACATCTAATGGCCAGAGTGACTCACTGATGGGAAATTAGTCAACAAAGCACAACAACTTTTGAGTAAAAGGTCAATTTCTATCTTCTGACTTAAGCCACTCTCCCTCTCCCTTTGCTCCTAGAATTTCACCTGGACATCTCTTTTCTGCTTTATTGCATCAAGGAAAGTTAGGCTCAACACTGATTTTTTCAAGCCTCTTACAGGAAGCAAACCTATGAATCAAAGACTAATGGAGTGACCTAATGGCTAGTCCAGGCTTCCTGCCATTGGCAACCCACCAACCCATTCCCTCCTTCGGAAGATTTCTTTATAGAAGTTGTGAGTGCTAATTATTTGCAGCTGTTGCTGACCGTGCTGTAAGAACCTGATGGGCTCTCCCTAGGAGTCTGGCGGACTGACCAGCCTATGTGGGGTTATTGACCAAATCCTACTAAAACCAAAAGACAATGGGAGTATGGAAATTATATGGGGGAACCCTAAGGAGAATCTCAGAAAAATCTCTGTAGAAATGTATATTTTGCCTAAAAGCAGCCAATTCCAGAACTCTTAGGTTTAAACAGAAAGTACCAACAGGGAATTGTAGAACATAAGAAAAAGGAAAGATCAATGAGAGAGGATTAAGGAAGGAAAGAAGGAATCAGCACTTGGAGACTTGGATCTAGGAAGGCAATTCCTCCCCAGGGTGGCAGGTTGGAGTAAAGGGGACAACCCCCCCCTTTTATAGTCCAGGAGTAACAGTCATGAATGGAAATGTTAAATCTGGTAGTTACCTTGGGATAGAAATGGGACCAAAGGGTACAGAACAAGGAAGTGAGCACACACCGAGGCCTGACCAGGTGGCGCGCCATCTACAGGACGTTCAATCAGACAGCCTGCAAGGGCCACCCTTCCAGCTCAGGAGGAACAGCTGGCTAATCACATCAGTTCTTAAACTTCTGCCTCAGCTCAGGACTGGGGCTATTTTTTCTCATATGCAATCTGAATTTTTTAATACTTTTCCTTTTCTTTTTTAGGTATTAAAAAATTATCCGATTAAGAATGAGAAAAATATATTTTAAAAAATAACATGGAAACTCATAACTGCAATTGCATCAACCTTTATCATGGCTTCAACCTTTATCATGAAGCCTAAACTAGGCTTCACATCTTGATTTTAAACTCTGGGGAAGGGAGCCATGTCTTGCTTTGGACCAATTCAACATTAAGCAGAGATTTAGTAGATGTGAGTAGTTTCTTGACTACTAGACTATTACTTATATCATCATAAAATAGGGCACAGGAATATAAAGTTTGGAGGCAAATCCAGATACAATAGAACAGTTTATAAATTTAAATATACTGTATGATACCTAATATTTCAGCATATTTAGTAAAAATCAACAGAATAACACATGGCATTTGTCTTGTTCCACACAAGCTTTAAAAAGGCATTTTGATATACCATGGACTAATGGGAAAATGTGAATTCATAATCTAATCGGTAGACTATCATAAGCTTTGAAATCTGTTGAAAAATTCTCCTGTGGGTGTAAAGACTATTATATGGAAAATCATATAACAAAGTAACTCAAGTGTAGGCTCTGTCAATCACTAGCTATGTGAACCTAGGTAAATTATGTAACCACTCTGACCAAGAATACCTATTGTGGAAGGATCATTGTAATGATCCACACATGTTAATGCATCTAAAGCACTTAGAACAATACTAGCTACATAATGTATACTCAGCAAAAGTTAGCTTTTATTATTGGTGTTCTTTTAATTACATGAGTTTAAGAGTTATTTGGTGTGCCGTCAAATTTCATGGTAAAATGACTATCTTCAGAGACTTAACAGATTATCACATGGAAGAGTATGGCATTCTGTCATAGAAAATGGTAGAGAAGGAAAGATCTAGGTTGGAATCACAATAGTTCACCGGTATATCATAAAATTTCATCACATAATCTCAATCTCAACTAGATTCTCCCTACTTGCCCCTCTACCCCATCCAACCCCCAGATCAAACCTTGATGTGAATAAAGCTGAGCACCTTCAATGTTTTTGCACAAAAATTGTAATCTGTAAATACAGCATTTTTATGTTTTTTAACTTTTGTGACAATTTCTGAAGATGTACAAAGGGGATTTTTGTTGTTGTTTTTCATTAACTCCTACTAACTCACTGGTTCTCTCCTCCATTCTCCATAACTGACCCAAATATTTTATAACAATGATTATAATGATAAATAATTAGGATGTATATATGATAAAATAACACGTAACTATTCATATTGGCCACTATAAAGTTTAAAACTCAATTTATGGCTTAGGTCTAACAAGAGTCTGTTGAGTCACATAATTGTTCTATAAAGTAGTGTGCAATTCAAATGCTTCAATAAAATAAATTCTCTGGGAGGAAATAAAATAGACATAGGAGATATGTTCAAATAGGTTTTATAAATACCACTCATCTTCTTGTCTGTCATATAAAATTTGTACCAACAGTGGTTTTTGAGAAAGCAAATATAATGGATTGAATGTTCATGTTCCCCCTCCAAATTCATATGCTGAAATCCTAACTCCCAATATAATGGTATTGGGAGCTGGGGCCTTTGGAGGTAATTTAGGTTGTGATGGTGGAGCTCTTATGAATGGGATTAGTGTGCCCACTAATGGAAAAGAGACCTCAGAGAGTTCTCTACCCCTGCTCCCACCGTCTAAAGATACAAAAAGAAGTCAGCAGTCTGCAGCTTGGAAGAGGTCCCTCACCAGAGGCCAACTCTACTGGCACCCTCATTGGAAACTTCCAGCCTCCAGAGCTGTGAGAAATAAATTTCTATTGTTTATATGCTACCCAATATACAGTACTTTGTTATAACATCTCAAATTGACTAAGACAGCAAGTAAATTAAAAATGTTAATGATATGAATGTAAAAATTAGGACAATCTCCAATCAATATCCAAATGATAGCCTACAAACAAATCTGGGGAGGAAAGAGTAAGGAAACAACTGTCACAGAAACATCACTGAAATAAATTTAAAATGTAGCATCCGTTAGTTTAAGTTTTAGCATGGAAATTGAGGAAGAGAAAACTTGTGTTCCTTTTGTCCTGGGCACACAGTTGGATTGCATTTACCAGCATTCAATATAATTGGGGGGGCACATGATTGTGTAATGGATTATGGGCAGAAGTGATGTACACCCCTTTTATTTTGGACGAAGTGGAGGACTCCAGTGCCCTAGATGATGGCAGAGCCACTTCATGGGAGAAGTCTGGATCCATGGATGACCATCAACCAGGGGCTCCCCTCTCCTCTTCCCTGCATTGGACTGTGCCATGAAGCATAAATAAACTTTAACTGTGTATTAAAAATATGAGAGGAGTTATTTTTTTCTTAAATGACAGTTAGCATAGCCTGACTAAAACAGAAATCTTACAAAACTAGTAAAACATAAATTGAATTTTCTTCTGGAGTACAACCTTGAGATAAAATAGAAAAACACTCGCATCTCTGGTGAGCAATTTTATGAAGTGCCTGTGGCACTTGGTAGAAAGAGGCTGCTGAGTGGAAAATCCCCTCATATCAAGCTGTGAGTAGCTTAGTTATCCGAAACTGATCAACTTCTCCATTTTGGAAACCTTAAAATGTGACGAGCAGTTTCAATGATACTATTCCACGTGGTATTACGTTTTTTTAAAGTACCATTTTCACCATTATTTTTGTAAAGATATAGAGGATATTTACTTGTCACAAGTCCCTGGACACAGAAGCAGAGCCCATTTCCGACAGGAGAGGAAAGAAACCTGGAGACAATCTTCAAGTGCTGGGATTCCAAGCAGAAGAATCTTCCGCAAGCAAGTCTCCTCTGCACTCTATCTTGGGACAGATCTAATCATCTCAGGTTTCTGTAGCATTCAGCAAGCTTGGGATGATCTCTAGTATCCTTGGGGCAGTGTAGTGAGAAGGCAGTTCCTCTGATAGAGAACCCAAAAGCTAAACTGCAAACCACTAAAGATTCATACACTGAATAAAAATTATCTATAAAGAGTCATGCCCCTTTGTGCTCAAAATAATATCTAATACCTCAGTACAGAACATAAGATCCTTCATGTTCTGGTATTTGTTTACCCTACAGCTTCACCTTTTTCCGCTCTCCCTTCGCAATTTATACTGGCTATGCTGAACCTTTTAAAGTTTCTTCAATTGTCCCCGCTTTTTCTCAATTGCAATTTTCTTTGTACATATTGTTTCCCTTCTCACAGCTGCTAAAGATCTGCCCTACTTACTCCACCAGTTGTTAATTGAACAGAGATTCAAGGAGGCAACTGACTGGCATGAAGAAAGTGGTGCTCTGAGAGGATTCAAAGAAATATGTTTAGTAGTTTTGACCTTCCCAGCCTCTGCCTAGATATCCTTTCCACCTGGAAGCCATCTGGTTAGTTGCTTCATCTATGTCCTCCTCCAAGTGTCCCTATGCCAATGTATTCCAGTCATTACACTTTATTCCTAGTGTACGTCTGCCCTCCACCACTCCCAGCACACATACGCGTGCGCGCGTGCACACACACACACACACATACACACACCCCAAAGAGCTTCACGAGAACAGTGCTCAAGCCTTGTCTGCTCCTGTTATCTCTCAGGCCTCAGTGCTTAGGCGTTTGTTGAATGATTAAATGAATGCATCTGCCACCATCATCAAACTAAGTAGCTGAAACAGCCCCATCCACCTGCTTTTCTGCTCCAGTCTAAATGTTACTTCTTTTTAATGACATCTTGTCCCTTTGATGCTGTCGTTGACTTTCACTTAAAATTTGTATCTTACGTATTAAAATACATCAGTAAATGGAATATATGCTGTATTTTACCCATGGAATTTTGATCTGGCTTAGGGGATGCTCATTAACTATCATAATGGCAAACTTTTTTCTTTCTTTTTTCTTCTTTTTTTTTGGCATGTGGATGCAATATAGAAAAAAATTAAAGTGATATGGTTTACACTTTTGGATTAAAAATGAAAAGTTCTATTTAGGAAAAAATGTATATTCATATAACTCAAAGAGCATATGGAAAGAGGAGTATAAATAAAAAGGGAACTACTATAAAAATATCATTTTAACTTCACTGAAAATAATTTCAGACTTACCAAAAGTTACAAAAGGTACAAAGATTTCAAAGATATCTTTCACTCGGATTTCCTAAATGCTAACATCTTACACCACTACACTTTTCAAAATCAAGAAATTGTTATTGTTATAATATAGCACTGTATGTATTTTACAGACTTTATTTCAAATTTCAGTAATGGCTTGGCTAATGTCATTTTTCTGGCCCATTATCCAATCCAGTAACATACACTGCATTTAGGCATCAGATTTACTTATCCTCCTTTTTAGAAAAGCTCTTCAATTATTTTGTCTTTAATGACATTGACAGTTTTGAAAATTATTGGCTAGTTATTTTGTAGAATTTTCCTATGTTTAGATTTGTCTGATTTTTCCTCGTGATCAAATTCAGGCTATGCATTTTTGTTAAAAATGCCACAGAAATGATGTTGTATTCTTCTCAGTATATCATATCAGGAGGCACATTTTATCAATTTGATCACTTGGCTAAGGTGGTATCTGCCAGGTTTCTTCACTGTAAAATTACTATTTATTTTCCTCTGCAATTAGTAAATATCTTTGGGGGAGATAATTTAAGACTATACAAATATTTTGTTTCTCATCACACTTTCATCCTCTAATGGCAGCATCCATTGGTGATCTCCACCTAACACAATTATTACTATGGTGCTTGAAAGACAGTAGCTTTTAATTTTCTTCTTCTTTTTTTTTTGTCTGAGACGGAGTCTTGCTCTGTCATGCAGGCTGGAGTGCAGTGGTGCAATCTCAGCTCACTGCAACCTCTGTCTCCCCGGTTCAAGCAATTTTCCTGCCTCAGCCTCCTGAGTAGGTGGTGCCCACCACCACGTCTGGCTACTTTTTTTGTATTTTTAGTAGAGACAGGGTTTCATCATGTTGGCCAGGCTGGTCTTGAACTCCTGACCTCGTGATCAACCCGCCTAGACCTCCCAAAGTGCTAGGATTACAGGCATGAGCCACCGCGCCTGGCCCAGTAGCATTTAATTTTCTTACTCTTTCTACATCTGTCAGGTGGAATTCTGCTGAAGAGTTTTCTTATTTACTTATTTATTTATTCATGGAATCTTATTTTAATAAATAGATTACAATCCATGACTTTCATTATTTACTTCTTGTTCAAACTGTTCTAGATTTGAGGTTAAAGTGATATAATTTTATATATCCATGGCACCTTCCACAGGGCAGACATAGTGGATGCTCAAAAAATATTTGCTAAGTTGTGAAGGATGCTAAAGAAAAAAAAACAGAATGTATTATTTATATATAAGAAGATAATATGAATTTTTATTTATAGATTGTTTCTAGAAAACTTATAGCAACACGGTAAGAAACTCACAACTAAAAGTATAATGTAAATGAGAATAAGAGAGAAGGTTGGTGCAAAGAAGAAACTAAATAGAAATATATGATGGAAATAAGAATAAGGCGAGTGCTCAAAATGTATAACTTGATCTACACAATTGCTGAGAATAGACAGTAGAATTGTTTGCTTAAGTTAGTGCACTTATGGTGACAATAAGGAACATGATTGCTGACTTCTTGAAGGTCAATTTGAGACCGAGGTTTCAAGCCTGGGATGAAGGAGTAAATTTGTTTGTTTGTTTTTAGAAAAGGCAGTATAATGATCATAATCTTCAATCTTAAATTGCTTTCTTCACTTAAACAGATGTTTAAAGGGCAAAAGGTGAATCTAATATACAACAAGAAGAGAATATCATACAAAGAATGGGAGAGAACAAGAGCGAGAATGTTCTACTCTTGGCTTCTTTTGGCTCTTCAAGAATATTGCTAATGAGCCCCATCTGTGTCAGCTTCTGAGCCTTTACAACTTGTTTCTGGTTGGACTCACATCCCTGTTTTTCTTTTATGGAAAACAGCAGTCTAAAATCATGCCCTCCCACAGGAAAATGTTGCCAAGCCATCTGGGGTCCCTCTGGGGACAAGAACAGTTTACCATACCCCATTAGAGGCAGGAAGATATGCCGTACATAAAGACCAATAGCTGCCTAGCAAATCAAAAAGAGAACACAAATAATCATTAAAAACAATTTTTACTGCACTGCTTAAAGGAAAAACAAATTTGGTTTTTGCATACTGAAGTTACTATATCTCTAGGAAAGCAACAAACTGCCCTGGGGGCACCGTAATGTCCTGCTTTCATTCTTCCAAATTCCTACGCTTTCATCAGTTTCCTTCACTGCAGATCTACTCAGAGCCTTTAATATGAGTTAACGTATAGCCTGACTTTCTGAATGGGGAGTGTTATGTAAAGTATTTTCCAAATGTGTCCTGTAATATGTTGGGACATTTGCTCAGGCCATTAGCATGCATCAGAATCACTTGCAAGGCTTGTTTAAAGAGGAATTGCTGTTCTACCCCACTCTGTAGTTTCTGTTTCAGCAGGTTTGTGGTGGGGCCCAGAAATTGCATTTCAAACAAGTACTCAGATGATGCTGATGCTGCTGGTCCAGGGACTATTTTGGGGACCACTGGCCTAGGTATAGGGGACCCAAATCATTTTGGTTTAAACATGTCTTTAGAGGTCTTTTATATCTTTCAATTCCCAATAAGAGGCGGATTAAAAAATAGGTCTCAGCTCACTGGAATTTTTTGCTGTTGTTAAACTTCCATTTAGTATTTTCAGAAGCGTAAACAAAGAATTACTAATGCTCTATTGCAATTCTGCCAGGGACCTACAGGTTGTTTTATTATACCATTGTGTGTATAATATGACAACATCTGGGTTTCCAACAAATAAGAAACATTGACTTACAGTATTTTATGATTTCAGATTCCATCCCATTGGTGATTCGTTAAGAGAAGCGGTCTTCTTACAGATCATGGCAGGGATTTTTTGCATTAGAATGTACTCGCTCTACAGGTGTTTGGATTTGTTTTTTGTTTTTCATTAAAATTTTTGGTCCTGGGGAAAAACCTAACTTCTAGGCACTTCTTAGAGGTGCGAAAGTTTCTCTGTGGCCATGAAGATAAGAGATGGTGGAAATATCAATAAGGAGATCTGAGGGCCAGGCACGGTGGCTCATGCCTGTAATCCTAGCACTTTCAGAGGCCAAAGCGGGTGGATCACCTGAGGTCAGGAGCTCGAGACCAACCTGGCCAACATGGTGAAATCCTGTCTCTACTAAAGATACAAAAATTAGCCGGGCGTGATGGCAGGTGCCTGTAATCCTAGCTATTTGGGAGGCTGAGGCAGGAGAATCGCTTGAACCCGGGAGGCAGAGGTTGCAGTGAGGTGAGATTGAACCACTGCACTCCAGCCTGGGTGACAAAGTGAGATTCTGTCTCAAAAATAAAATAAAATTAAATTAAATTAAAAAGAAGAAGAAAAAAAGAGCTCTGAGAGCTGTGAATCCATTGAATTAAGTACCAAACCTGGTTTACAAACCAATTTTAAATCAGATATATGTGTATAAATATTCTCTATTTGCTATAAATATCTAAGGAGTGCTTTCAGGCCAACTAATCCCAAACTTGCCTTTTCATTAAACATGCATCTGTTCTCGTTGTTCTTGGGGTACAAGGAGGAAACCGAAATTGAAGTTCAACATTTATTATTATGCTAGTGATTATCGGTAAGAATCTTGGTACATATCTGTTATTCAAAAACTCCTGGAACCAGATGTGTTTCAAAAGTAAGTATTCAGAATTTCTACCATTTTGGAATGATAAACAGTAAACACATTTTGCAATATATATAACATTTCCAGCAGGGTCCAGGATAGCACCTAATAAAGAAGTGAATTAACGTTTCTACAGAAAAAGATACACATAGTCACACTAAGTGGCACAAATAAAGACAATCAACAGTTTTACAATGGTTACATTTTGCTACCAAATAAGTTCAAGTCATATTTTTCTCTAACGTTTAAAAATAGCTTTATTGAGATTTAACTCACATTCCATAAAATCACTATTTTAAAATGTACAATTCAGAAGTCTTTAGTATACTCACAGAACTGTGCAACCATCACCACTATCTAATTTTAGATTGTATCCATCACGCTCTATTTCTCTTTCCTCCTGGCCCCTGGTAGCCACTAATCTTTCTGTCTCTGTGGATTCACATATTTTGGACACTTCATATAAATGGAATCATACAATATTGGACCTTTGTGTCTGCCGCCTTTTGCTTAGCATGTTTTCAAGGTTCATCTATGTAGTAATATATATCCGTACTTTATTACTCTATGTTGCTGGATAATATTCCATTTTATGGCTATACCACATTTTGTTTATCCATTCATCAATCAATGAACATTTAGGTTCTTCACCTTTTAGTTATTATGAATAATGCTGCTATGAACCAGTAGGTACAAGTTGTTTGTTTGCTTGTTTGTTTGCTTTTGAGATGGAGTCTCGCTCTGTCACCAGGCTGGCGTGCAGTGGTGCGATCTCGACTCATTGCAATCTCCAACTCCCTGGTTCAAGCAATTTTCCTGCCTCAGCCTCCCGAGTAGCTGGGATTACAGGCATGCACCACTACACCAAACTAATTTTTGTATTTTTAGTAGAGACAGGTTTCACCACGTTGGGCAGGATGGTCTTGATCTCCTGACCTTGTGATCTGCCTGCTTCGGCCTCCCAAAGTGCTGGGATTACAGGCATGAGCCACCGCACCCGGCCACAAGTTTTTGTGTAAACATGTAGCTATACACATAAGAGTGGACAAGTTTTGTGTGAACATATAGACTGGGCAAGTATATATATCACACACATGGAATTATACCTAAGATATATATATACTTATTAGTCTTTTCTATATCTTCTTTGGAGAAATATTTATTCAAGCCATTCACTCATTTAAAAAATTGAGTTATTTCTCTTTTTGTCATGGAGGTATAACAATTCTTCACAAGTGCCCCTTGTATTGCTGCAAGCCTTTGGTTAATTTGTAGAGTTCTGAAAAAGTTAGATTTTTAATATTTTTTGCCAATATTTTCATAACTTTTGTGGAGGGTCTGATTTGCAGAGCTTCTTATCCTGCCATTCCAGAAGTGCTTCCCAGGTCATATCTTATAGATTATAAAAAAAAGCCTTTCGTTTTTCAAAACTTTTCTGGGCTGTAGAATTGTGAATCACATTTTGCTCTGAATATAAATTATGCCCTCATTTCACCTTTTTGGTGCACATATGTTTTGAATAAAGGAGATGGCAAAATTGTATGACTGAAAATATAACTTTTCAATGTACGGTACAATCTAGTCATGAGGATGTGAAAAGAAAATTGAAGATGGAGATGATTATGTCGGAGTTGCTAAAATGGAGTTGGGAGGGCATGAGGAGTTGGATCTCAGGCGCATACACACCCAGATGGAATTTGACCTGTTTAAATGGGCCAAATTATAAAACCAGCTGCATTTGATTTGAGCTATTTCTACTGGGCCCAATCACTGACATCCTGGAGAAACAGCTACACAAAACTAAATCGATCTTCAACTAGAGACATCCTAAGCTGATAACCAGCCATCATCAATCACAGACTGTGCTAATACCCTGCAGATGTACGAACTTACAGTAGTCGTTAAAAGCCCTGCCTTACCTTGCCTGGATAGAACACAATTTAGCTGCTTGCTAGATCTGTGTCTCTCAAATTGCAATTCCTAAAGCCCTGATTAGAATGCCTATCTTCTGCTTGCTGCTCTACAGTGTTGGTTCTATTTCTGGTTTTTCTTTTTTTTTTTTTTTTTTTGAGATAGAGTCTCACTCTGTCACCAGGCTGGAGTGCAGTGGTATGATCTGGGCTCACTGCAGCCTCCACCTCCTGGGTTCGAGTGATTCTCCTGCCTCAGCCTCTTGAGTAGCTGGGACTATAGGCACGCGCCACCATGGCCGGCTAAATTTTTTTTCCATTTTTAGTAGAGATGGGGTTTCACCATGTTGACCAGGATAGTCTTGATTACTTGACCTCGTGATCTGCCCGCCTAGGCTTCCAAAAGTGCTGGGATTACAGGCTGTATTTCTTAGTCATTGACAAGGAAGAGGTAAACATAAATCCTGTATTTTTATGTTGATACTGTGGAACAACTTTGTTATAACTCTACCTACATGAGAAGAAACCATAATATTAGTGTTAATTTATACTTATGTTAAAAAAAGACTTGTTTTCATAGGAACAGGCCAAAACCCAGATGTTTTGGTTTTTACTGGCAGAAAGTAAAGGCAATATAAAAATTTAATCAAGGTTGTAACTCTTCCATAAATTTATAAATTTCACTGACAACCACTCTGTGTTTTGATATGTTCTGCCCTTTAAAAATATGAGAATTATAAAAATTAGTTTAATTATACAAATTTATTGAAAAGCCATCAAAATTTTAATATTAAGCTGCTAAGGGTTTCAAAGAGTCATGTTTTGCTTAGAGATTTTAGGCACCAGGAGAGGATAACAGAAACTGGCTTGGTAGTGTAGGACAGAGAAAAATGTCTTCCCTCCACCTTTCTAGGTTCTTTGGCTGGGCTGTAAATTAAATTGCCACTACACAAATTAGCAGGAGAAAAAGCTACACAAATTAGCAGGAGAAAAACTCCTGTGTGTATGCATGTTTAATTAAATGCATACACACAGCAGTCCTGTGAAAATAGATGATTTAAGCTTATATAGCATCCTGAAGTACATACAGAAAGGAATTGGGACTTGGGGCTTCTGGTGGGCGGTGGAAATAAGTTTCAGAAGGATGAGGTAAGGAAATGCATGGTGAATAAATGTTGTCTTGTTATGCAGATTAAAAGGCAGGTAATAAAGTTGTCTCAGAGCAGCCCTCTTTCTGAGGCAGACACTTTTACTGATGTAGATTTCCTTTATAGACGTAAATTTCTTGTATAAAAGGATGGGTTTTCAGAGCTACTTCTGTGTCTGCAGTGTCTCAGACTAAGCAGCTCAAAACATGCTGAAAAGGCATATTTTGTGGTGGCATATTCTCGTGTCCTATATATTTTGGGATGTCCTGAGTCTCCACACCAGACTTGGGAGTCTTAGAACTGGTATTTATTGAGCATGTACTATATGCCTGGAAACATGTGATTGTGTTTGGAGATAGGGCCTTTAAAGAGGTAATTAAAGTAAAATTAGGTCATGTGGGTAAGCCCTGATTTAATATGACTGGTGTCCTTGTAAGAAAAGGAGATTAGGACACAGAAAACACACACTGAAGTTTGGCCATGTAAGGCCACAGAATGTTGTCATTTACAAGCCAAAAGAGAAGCTTCACAAGAAACTAAACCTGACAACACGTTGATCTTGGGCTTCCAGACTTCAGAAGCGTGAGAAAATAAACTTCTGTTGTTTAAGCCACTCAGTGTGTTGCCTTTTTTTTTTTTTTTTTTTGAGACAGAGTCTCACTGTTGTCAAGCCGGGCTGGAGTACAACGGCTGGATTTCGGCTCACTGCAACCTCCGCCTCCTGGTTTCCAGCAATTCTCCTGCCTTAGCCTCCCGGGTAGCTGGGATTACAGGAATACGCCACCACACCTGGCTAATTTTTGTATTTTTTAGTACAGATGGGGTTTCACCATGTTGGCCAGGCTGGTCTTGAACTCCTGACCTCAAGTGATTCACCTGCCTCGGCCTCCCAAAATGCTGGGAATACAGGCGTGAGCCAACGCACCTGGCTGCATTTTTTCAGTGGAAGCCCTAGCAAACTAATATAATGGGGCAAGAAGATAATAAAATAAGAAAAAATGTGTGACAATGTGATACAAGCACTAGGAAGAAAGGAGGGATGAAGGGGCTGCTATATATGATAGGGTGGCTCAGGGAAGACATCTCTAGTGACATTTGGGAGACTTGCATAAAGTGAAGAAGTAGATGTTATAGACATCTGAGAAGAGACGGGAAAGGTAACAAGTGCAAAATTTCTGAGGTTGAAATGCATTTATCACCTCATGATGTAGGGCCACTTGGCTTGAAAGCACTCTGAGACACATAGGGTTTGGGGCTGTAGGAGTGGTCTCTAATTGCCTGGTACCCGAGATTGGTTGGTTTGCATTTGAAAGACACGCCCAGTGAGTCCTTTGCTGTCTCTGAAAACTGGCTATCGCTGGATGGGACAGTCTCTCTGGTCAGCAAGCTTTTAAGATGTCAAAACATTGTAAAATACTGAAAAAAATGTAAAAAATGATCAATACAAGCAAATAGTGAAGATCCGTGCAGATGCATTTGATCTAAAGTTAGTTTGTAACTAGGTTTGGTACTTAACTAAGGATTCATAGCTCAGCTCGCTCTCAGAGTTCTTTAGTGATATTTCCACCATTCCCCATCTTCTATCATAGCAACAAAGAAAACTTAGCACCTGCAAGGTAGTATCCGATCTCACTAAAAAAAGTTAGAGGTTTTTTCTTTAAAAATGGTTTTTAGTGAGATCCGATAAATGCACTCGCACAAACACACACCCCTATAAGTTCTTAGACATAGTTAAAGTGTTAGGGCAGTTAAATAATATTTCTAATATCAATAGAGAGTAAAATTTTGTCTGATTATAAATCTCATATTTTACATTTTTTAAAATCACATTTTTGAAAACAATAAAGGCTTAAGTAAATTTCAGATGTTTAGGGAATAGTCTGGTGGTTTATTTATGCAATCAATGGTGTCATCTAGTGGCAATTCATTCAAATATCAATCAAATCCCCCAGAGGGCTATGCTAAAATCTTTAGAGAGTATGACTAACTTCTCCAACTTAAATGACTGTCAAATTATAGTCATCACTTTTTTGAAATAATTAGATTCAGAGGAAGTTACAAAGATAGTACAAGGAGGCCTGTGCATCCTTCATCTAATTTTCCTTCATCTAACTTTCCCCGTGCACCCTTCATCTAATGTACTATAGTTACTTTTAATGTAACTGATAGTTATATAACTATAGTACATTATCAAAACCAGGAAATTAACATTGGAACAATGTGTCTATAGTTCCATGTCTTTTTATCATACATGTAGATTTTGCATAACCACCATCACAATCAAGATACCTAAATATTTCATTTCCCAAATACAGTCAGTCCTCTACATCTATGGGTTCTGCATTCATGGATTCAACCAACTGCTGATAAAAAATATTTGGAAAATAGGAAGAATGAATAAGACCTAGTATTTAATAGCACAACAAGGTGACTGTAGTCAATAAAAATTTAACTGTACATTTAAAAATAAGAGTATAAATGGATTGTAACACAAAGGATAAATGCTAGAGGGAATGGATACCCCATTTTTCATGATGCAATTGTTACTTATTACATGCCTGTATCGAAAAATCTCAAGTATCCCATAAATATATATACCTACAGTGTACCCACAAATTTAAAAAATAAAAATAAAATTAAAAAGACTTAAAAATCTAAAAAAAGTTTGAAAAAATGTGTATTAAACATGCAGAGACTTTTTTCCTTGTCGTTATTCCCTAAACAATATAGTATAAAAACTATTTACATTTAGCATTTACATTGTATTAGGTATTATAAGTAACCTAGAGATGATTTAGAGTATACAGGTAGATGTACGTAGCTTATATGCAAATAGTAGGTCATTTTATATAAGGGGCTTGAGTATTACAAATTTTGATATCCACAGGGGTGCTGGAACCAATCCTCCACGGAAATCAAGGGACAACTGTAACTCTCTCATGCTACACCTTCTTATAGTCACACCCATCTTCCTCTTCCCTACCATTACTGACCACTAATTTGATCTCCACCGTATAATTTTGTCATTTTATTTTTATTTTTTATTTTTGAGATGGAGTCTAGCTTTTTCACCCAGTCTGAAGTGCAGTGGCGCCATCTTGGCTCACTGCAAGCTCCACCTCCCAGGTTCACACCATTCTCCTGCCTCAGCCTCCCGAGTAGCTGGGACTACAGGCACCTGCCACCACGCCCAGCTAATTTTTTTGTGTTTTTAATAGAGACGGAGTTTCACCGTGTTAGCCAAGATGGTTTCGATCTCCTGACCTCATGATCCACGCGCCTCAGCCTCCGAAAGTGCTGGGATTACAGGCCACCGCACCTGGCCCCTATAATTTTGTCATTTTAAGGATGTTGTCTAAATGAATCATGTAGTGTGTGACTCTTTGAGATTGACTTTTTTTCCTACTCAGCATAATTCCGTGGAGAGCCAGAGAGGTTGCTCTGTATGTCAATAGTTATTCATTTTTATTGCTGCATAGTATTCCATAGTATGGCTGTATCACAGTTTATTTGACCATTCACCTGTTGAAGTACATCTGAGTTATCTGAATTTTTGATGATTACAAATAAATATGCAGTAAAGGTTTTGTGTGATCATGTTTCAATGTCTCTGGAATAAATATCCAGAAGCATGATTGCTGAGTTACATGGTAAGTGTATGTTCAGTTTTTTAAAGAAACTGCCAAACTATTTTTCAGAGTAGTGGCACCAGTTAGATTCCTACCAACAATGTATGAGTGATCCAGTTTCTCTGCATTTTTATGAACATTTGGTGTTGTCACTATTTTTTATATTGGCTTTTATGATAGGTATATACTAATAACACATTGTGGTCATAATTTATACTTCTCTAATGAGTAATAAGGTTGAACATCTTTCCATGTGCTTGTTATATGTATATACTCTTCAATAAGTTGTGTCTTCACGTATTTTTTCTAGTTGTAATAATTTTTTTTGCTGTTGCATTTTAAGTTCATTTATATTCTAAATACAAGTCTTTTGTAGGATACATGTTTTACAGATTTTTTTCCTAGTCTGTAGCTTGTCTTTTCATTATCTTAATAGGATCTTCCGAAGAGTAAACATTTTAAATTTTGATGAAATCCAATTTATCAAATTATTTATTTTATGAAACATGCTTTTGGTTTCAAGTCTAATAACTCTTCACCAAGACCTAGGTGCTGAAGAGGTTCTACTATGTTATCTTTGTTTATCCTCTTTGGGGTTCACTCAGATTCTTGAGGGTTTCTGTCTGTCTTCAACCTTGGGAAAATTTCAGGCACTATTTCCTCAAATAACTTTTCAGGCCCTTCCTCTTTCTTCTCTCCTTCTTGAACTCAGTGACATAAATGTTAGATCTTTTGTTATAGAACCACGGGTCCCTAAGGCCCTATTCACTTTTGTCAGTGTGTTTTCTCTATTAAGATTGGGTTATTTCTATTCTATTTTCAAGTTTGCTGATTCTTTTCTCTACTCCTTCCATTCTGTTGTTGAGCTCATCCATTAGGTTTTTGTTTTGTTTTGTTTTTGTTTGTTTTGTTTTGAGGTTCTTGTATTTTACAGTTCTAAAATTTTTCATTTGGTTCTTCATTTGACTACCACAAAAACCTTCTCAGAAAATCCTAACCTAACATCAATGTCATCTTGGTTTTGGTGTCTATTGGCTCAAGTTAAGATTTTCCTGGTTCTTTAAATGACAAGTGATTTTTGTTTGAAGCCTGGACGTTTTGATATTCTATTCAGAGACTCTAGAGCTTACTGAAATCATTTTTCTTTTCTCTCTCTCTCTCTTTTTTTTTTTAGACGGAGTTTTGCTCTTTTGCCCAGGCTTGAGGGAATTGGTGCGATTTCGGCTCACTGCGACCTCCGCCGAGACCGAGCCACTTCACTCTGGCCTGGGTGAAAGAGCGAAACTATCTCTTCCATCTATTATTCCATCTATTATTCTATCATCTCAGCATAATAAATCCTCCTGCCTCAGCCTCCCGAGTAGCTGGTATTACAGGCGCCCGCCACTGCGCCTGGCTAATTTTTGTATTTTTCGTAGAGACGGGGTTTCACCACGTTGGCCAGGCTGGTCCCGAACTCTTGACCTCAGGTGATCCACCCGCCTCGGCCTCCCAAAGTGCTAGAGTGCTAAGATTACAGACATAGGCCACCGCGCCTGGCCGCTTTTTTTTTTTGAGACGGAGTCTCGCTCTTTCGCCCAGGCTGGAGTGCAGTGGCACTATCTCAGCTCACTGCAAGCTCCACCTCCCGGGTTCATGCCATTCTCCTGCCTCAGCCTCCCGAATAGCTGGGACTACAGGCGCCCGCCACCACGCCCGGCTAATTTGTTGTATTTTTAGCAGAGACGGGGTTTCACTATGTTAGCCAGGATGGTCTGGATCTCCTGACCCCGTGATCCGCCCGCCTCGGCCTCCCAAAGTGTTGGGATTACAGGCGTGAGCCCCCGCGCCCGGCCTTTTTTTTTTAATCAAGTATTATCTGATGCTGCTTTAGTGGAGGGAAGGGAATGCTATTTCATCATTGCTAGATGGAGGTGGAAGTACGGATTCCCCACTCAGTCTCCACTGACATACAGGGTGGGAAGGGGCTCCTCGTCTCAGCTTAGTGGGGGTGGGTGTTCCAGCCCAACTAGGCTTTTACTGACGTTACCTGGCTGAGAAGGACAGGACTATCTCATCCCTGCTCCCCACATGGTCTCCCCTGACAAAGCACAGTAGTGCAAGTCCTGACCCTGTACTAGGCCTCCTCTGATACCACTGCAACATGGAGAGGAGGGATCCGTCTTTACTGCTGGTTGGGGGTGGAATCTAGATTCCCTGTTCAGCCTTTGTTGACGTGGGTGGGGTGGGGATGCATTTTTTTTTTTTTTCCATCATGTTTGGCAGGCGTAGGGCAATTATCGTCAAATAGTTTGTCTTGCTAGGCTGCCCCTTTCCTAATCCTTTGGCTAGAGAGGGAAAGCTGTTTTATTGTTGTTGTTGTTGTTGTTGTCTGTAGCTATTGGGATTTCCAAGTTGCTGGCATCTCCATCTCTATCACCCCATCCAAGATGTATGAAGCGAAATGAAAACTTAGGAAATATACTCCTGTGTTGCTTCTCACACCCTAATGTCCCTAGACAGTCTGACTTTCTTCTTCCACCATTTGGAGTCTTCTCATGTTTGTTTAATACATAACTTCCAGGGTTGTTAGCTGTATATTTAATGAGAGGAAAGGGGAAATTGTGTCTACTCCATCTTGTCCAGAAATGAAAGTAGAAGTCAGTCACCAGGCAAATTTTGTTCATTAAAGTAAAATTCACATAACATAAAATTAAACAAAGTGAGCAATTAAGTGGCATTTTAGTACATGAACAACGTTGTGTGACCAACACCTCTATTTAGTTCCAGAACATTTCGATTAGTCCAAAGCAAAAGCTCTTACCAATTAAGCAGTTTCTTCTCACTCCCGCTTTCCTCAGCTCTTGGCAACCACCAATCTGCATTCTGTCTCTGTGGATGTCTCTATGATAGATATTTCATAGGACTGAAGTTATACAATATGTGATCTTTTGTGTCTGATTCCTTTAACTTAACACGGTTTTGAAGTTTATCCACATTGGAGCATGTATTGGTACTTCATTTTTGAATGATCTTCCATTGTATATTACAATTTGTTTATTCATTTATCCCTTAATGGAATTTGAGTCATTTTGTTATTCCTACATTTTGCCTATTGTGAGTAGTGCTGCTATGAACATGTGTGTGCATGTACTTGTTTGAACACTAGATTTCATTGTTTGGGAGGATATATACTAAGGAGTGGAATTGCAGAGTCATATAGTAATTGCATGTTTAACTTTTAAAAAACGACCAAACTGTTTTGTACAGAGTCTGGACCATTTTGTATTCCCACCATCTATGTATGTGTTCCAACTTCCTACATCCTCATCAATACTTGTTATTTTCTATTTTTAAATCATAGTCATCCTAGTGGATGTGAAGTGGGGCTTATTGTGGTTTCAATTTTTGTTTTCCTAACAACTAGTGGTCCTGAGCATCTTTTTATGTGTTTGTTGGCCACTTGTATATCTTTTATGGAGAAATGTTTATTCAAGCCCTACGCTCATTTTTAAAATTGGGTTGTTTGGCTTTTTGTTGTTGAGATGTAAGAGTTCTTTATATATTCTGGATACTAGGCCTTCATCAGATATGATTTGCAAATATATATATATATATATTTATATATATAGTAGGTTTTCTTTTAACTTTCTTGATAATATCCTTTGATGCACGAAAGTTTTTGAGTTTGATGAATTCCAATTTATCTTTTTTTCTTTTGTTGCTCGTGCTTTTGGTATCATGTCTAAGAATTTATAACCAAATCCAAGTTAGTGAAGATTTATTCCTATGTTTTCCTTTAAGAGTTTTATATTTTTAGCTCTTATATTAAGGTGGCTGTTCCATTTAGAGTTAATTTTTGTATATTTTTATATATTGTGTGAAGTATAAAAAATTCCCAGAATTAAAGAAAAACATGATTTAACACATGAAAAGAGTCAACTAGTTGCTATAAATTCTATTAATTAAAACACCATGCATATAAATTATGGGGAAAAACCTTACTTGAAGTTTTGAGAGAGGTAAAACAGATTTACTATAAAGGAATGAAAAAGAAAATTAAATCAGAACTATCTAAGATGACAGTGGATGATCTCATAAGTTTTTGGGGAAATATCCCTCAAGATAAAATTCTAACCAATTATCCTTCAACTGTGAGTGCAAAATTATCCTTCAGCTGTGAGTGCAAAATAAACAGGTTTTCATTTAAGCAAAGACTCAGACATTTAGGATACCCTCTCTAAATCAATTACTATGAAATCTGCCATATTAAAGAAATCCAAATTCAAAAATTCTAGAGGAATAGGTAAGTTGTAAAGAACAATGTAAGCAAAGAAATCAATAAACATAATATTAGTTGTAAACAAATCCTAAGTATAAACACATTTTTAAATAAAAATTTGGGAAAAATGGAAATACCAATATGAGAGGTTGGTGGCTTTGAAATGTTTGTGATGGAGGAAAGTATTAAGATTTCTTTATTGCTTAAAGGCAAGATATGCCTCTTTAGAAATAAACTTTAGGTTGAATAATGACTGCTTAAAGATGTCTACATCTGAATCCCACAAACCCATAAATATATTACCTTATATGGCAAAAATACTTTTTAAGGTGTGATTAATTTAAGAATATTGATATTGAAAGGTTATCCTGTATTATCTAGGTAAGCACAATGCTATCCAAAGGTTCCATATAAGAAGGATTAAGAAAGAAAAGAAAGAGAGAAGATGTGACAACAGAAGCAGAGAAGTCAGAGCGACATGGGGCATGAGCTAAAGAATGTGGGAAGCTAATAGGAAGTTAGAAAAAGCAGTAACATGCATTATGTTCTCCAGAAGTAAAACAGCCTTGCCAAGGCATTTTGGACTTCTGACCTCCAGAACTATAATAGCGCTCTGTTGTTTTCAGCTGTAAAGTTTTTGGTAATTTGTTATAGCAACAATAGGAAACTAATACAATAGCTTTAAGTATTTGTGTTAAAATTTAAGGTTGACTCATGGAAGAATAAAGATAGAATGTATGAATTCTAAACCATACTCGTGTGTTTATTGTGGCACTATTCACGATAGCAAAGACTTGGAACCAACCCAAATGCCCATCAATAATAGACTGTATTAAGAAAATGTGGCATATATACACCATGGAATACTATGCAGCAATAAAAAAGGATGAGTTCCTGTCCTTTGCAGGGACATGGATGAAGCTGGAAACCATCATTCTCAGCAAACTAACACAAGAACAGAAAACCAAACACCACATGTTCTCACTCATAAGTGGGAGTTGAACAATGAGAACACATGGACACAGGGAGGGGAACATCACACACTGGGGCCTGTCAGGGGGGTGGGGGTCTAGGGGAGGGATAACTTTAGGAAAAATACCTAATGTAGGTGACGGGTTGTTGGGTGCAGCAAACCACCATGGCATTAAATACATAGTCATACAAGTCAGTGTTTAAAAATGATCTGTGGCAAATGCTATGACAAAACAGTACAGGTGCTCAGAGAGTATGCATGGGAGGCTCCTGTTAGTCTAAAATGTCAGGGAAGTTTGAGTTTTAGTTGAAATATTTGAGTTGAGAAATTAATAAGGTGAAGGGAGGTGGGCAAGATAACTGTTTCCTAGGAAACGAAGGAGCATTTGCAATGTTTTTAAGATGCAAAATTATGCAGGGTAGCGCTTCTCACACTTTAATGTGCATAAGAATTGTTTGGGGGGATCTTATTAAAAGGCAATGAATCTGAAGTGGAATCTGCTTACAAGTGATACTGATGTCGCTGGTCCACATTCCACACTTTAAGTATCAAAAGAAGGACATTCAAGAAACTGAATGAATTTTGGTGTGGTTTGGCCCCCAGAGTTGGAAAGAAATGAAGCAGGAGCCACATGGTACTGTAGGGCCACTTATGTCATTTAGTCCTAATAGTTTGTCACTTAAATCTTGCATTGTTTAGATTGATGGTTATTATCATCTAGAATTTACAGTTTTTTCTCTCTCTCTCTCTTCCCACCTATCCCTTATGGAGAAAAATGATTGTAACTCTTTCACTCAATTGGGTCAAAACCCCTAGACAAAGACTACAAGAAATGCACTTGTAGTTAAAGTTAGGCTTATTTGTTTAGTTTGCTGCCAGAAAGAGGGAATGCACCTGGAAGGAATCACAGAGCTTTCAGCCTGGGGTAGAAGGGAGGGGCTTCCTCTAATGTTTGGGTTTATGCCGAGTGGTTCTAAAGAGGGACTGGGGAAGAGGAGACATGTTCTGGGTTGGCCCGTATCTAGAAGCAGCAGTTTGGCATTCCAGTAATCCTCTCCCTTTCACACCCGCATAGCTCCAGAGATCAAAGTCTTTTGTTTCTTTTTCAGCACGTACTGAGTCCGTGTCTGATAACGCCACTATCTGAGTCCCCTATAGGACTGTTTTTTTTTTTTCTGCTAGTTTTCATTCATGTTGGGTGGTCCTTTCATGGAACTGTTTTTATTATTATGATTATTATTATTATGCCAGACTTTGAATTTGCAAAATTACAGAAACAATTGGAGTTCCAGGAAGATGTAATCTTCTAGAGTGGATTTACATTTACTTTCATCTGGCTTCTTCCTATTGTTCCAACTTTAGGCATTGAACTAATTTGAAGCTGAGCTTCAGTTTCTGTGAGGGCCATCTACTTCCAGTTCACTCTGCTCCTAGGAGGCCACACTGTCTGAAACCAAAGAAAGAAGGTTCATTAGACAGTCTTTTAGCAAGTTCTGGATCTCATTCCCATTCTTCAAACCCTGTGACTCTTTTAAAAGCACTGTTCATGAAGATGGCTGAATAGGAACAGCTCCAGTCTATAGCTCCCAGCATGAGTGACGCAGAAGAAGGGTGATTTCTGCATTTCCAACTAACGTACCAGGTTCATCTCACTGGGGAGTGTCGGACAGTGGGTGCAGGACAGTGGGTGCAGTGCACTGAGCGTGAGCCAAAGCAGGGCGAGGCATCACCTCACCCAGGAAGCACAAGGGGTTAGGGAATTCTCTTTCATAGCCAAGCAAAGCTGTGACAGACGGCACCTGGAAAATCGGGTCACTCCCACTCTAATCCTGTGCTTTTCCAATGGTCTTAGCAAATGGCACACCAGGAGATTATATCCCACCCCTGGCTCGGAGGGTCCCATGCCCACAGAGCCTCGCTCATTGCTAGCACAGCAGTCTGAGATCGAACTGCAAGGCAGCAGCGAGGCTGGGGGAGGGGCGCCCACCATTGCTGAGGCTTGAGTAGGTAAACAAAGTGGCCAGGAAGCTCAAACTGGGTGGAGCCCACCACAGCTCAAGGAGGCCTGCCTGCCTCTGTAGACTCCACCACTGGGGGGCGGGGCATAGCCAAACAAAAGGCAGCAGAAACCTCTGCAGACTTAAATGTCCCTGTCTGACAGCTTTGAAGAGAGTAGTGGTTCTCCCAGCACAGAGTTTGAGATCTGAGAATGGACAGACTGCCTCCTCAAGTGGGTCCCTGACCCCCGAGTAGCCTAACTGGGAGGCATCCCCCAGTAGGGGCAGACTGACACCTCACATGGCCTGGTATCCCTCTGAGAGGAAACCTCCAGAGGAATGATCAGACAGAAACATTTGCTGTTCAGCATATTTGCTGTTCTGCAGCCTCCGCTGCTGATACCCAGGCAAACAGGGTCTGGAGTGGACATCCAGCAAACTCCAACAGACCTGCAGCTGAGGGTCCTGACTGTTAGAAGGAAAACTAACAAACAGAAAGAACATCCACACCAAAACCCTATCTGTACATCACCATCATCAAAGATGATGAACCAAAGGTAGATAAAACCACAAAGAAACAAAGGTAGATAAAACCACAAAGATGGGGAAAAAACAGAACAGAAAAAATGAAAATTCTAAAAATCAGAGCACCTCTCCTCCTCCAAAGGAACACAGGTCCTCACCTGCAACAGAACAAAGCTGGACAGAGAATGACTTTGACGAGTTGAGAGAAGAAGGCTTCAGATGATCAAACTTCTCCAAGCTAAAGGAATAGTTTCAAACCCATTGCAAAGGAGTTAAAAACCTTGAAAAAAGATTAGATGAATGGCTAACTAGAATAACCAGTGTAGAGAAGTCCTTAAATGACCTGATGGAGCTGAAAACCATGGCACAAGAACTACATGACGAATGCACAAGCTTCAGTAGCCAATTTGATCAACTGGAAGAAAGGGTATCAGTGATGGAAGATCAAATGAATGAAATGAAGCAAGAAGAGAAGTTTAGAGAAAAAAGAATAAAAAGAAATGAACAAAGCCTCCAAGAAATATGGGACTATGTGAAAAGACCAAATCTATGTCTGATTGGTGTACCTGAAAGTGATGGGGAGAATGGAACCAAGTTGGAAAACACTCTGCAGTATATTATCCAGGAGAACTTCCCCAATCTAGCAAGGCAGGCCAACGTTCACATTCAGGAAATACAGAGAACGCCACAAAGATACTCCTCGAGAATAGCAACTCCAAGACACATAATTTTCAGATTCACTAAAGTTGAAATGAAGGAAAAAATGTGAAGGGCAGCCATAGAGAAAGGTCGGGTTACCCACAAAGGGAAGCCCATCAGACTAACAGCTGATCTCTTGGCAGAAACTCTACAAGCCAGAAGAGAGTGGGGGCTGATATTCAACATTCTTAGAGAAAAGAATTTTCAACCCAGAATTTCATATCCAGCCAAACTAAGCTTCATAAGTGAAGGAGAAATAAAATCCTTTACAGACAAGCAAATGCTGAGAGATTTTGTCACCACCAGGCCTGCCCTACAAGAGCTCTTGAAGGAAGCACTAAACACAGAAAGGAACAACCAGTACCAGCCACTGCAAAAACATGCCAAATTGTAAAGACCATCAATGCTAGGAAGAAACTGCATCAATGAATGAGCAGAATAACCAGCTAACATCACAATGACAGGATCAAAATCACACAAAACAATATTAACCTTAAATGTAAATGGGCTAAATGCTCCAATTGAAAGACACAGACTGGGCTGGGCGCGGTGGCTCACGCTTGTAATCCCAGCACTTTGAGAGGCCGAGGCACACGGATCACGAGGTCAGGAGATCAAGACCATGGTGAAACCCGGTCTCTACTAAAAAAAATACAAAAAAAAAAAAAAAATTAGCCGGGCGTGGTGGCGGGAGCCTGTAGTCTCAGCTACTCGGAGAGGCTGAGGCAGGAGAATGGCGTGAACCCGGGAGATGGAGCTTGCAGTGAGCCGAGATTGCACCACTGCACTCCAGCCTGGGTGACAGAGCAAGACTCTGTCTCAAAAAAAAAAAAAAAAAAAAGAAAGACACAAACTGGCAAATTGGATAAAGAGTCAAGACCCATCAGTGTGCTGTATTCAGGAAACCCATCTCATGTACAGAGAAACACATAGGCTCAAAATAAAGGAGGGAGGAAGATCTACCAAGCAAATGGAAAACAAAAAAAGGCAGGGGTTGCAATCCTAGTCTCTGATAAAACAGACTTTAAACCAACAAAGATCAAAAGAGACAAAGAAGGCCATTACATAATGGTAAAGGGATCAATTCAACAAGAAGAGCTAACTATCCTAAATATATATGCACCCAATACAGGAGCACCCAGATTCATAAAGCAAGTCCTTAGAGACCTACAAAGAGACTTAGACTCCCACACAATAATAATGGGAGACTTTAACACCCCACGTCAACATTAGACAGATCAACGAGACAGAAAGTTAACAAGGATATCCAGGAATTGAACTCAGCTCTGCACCAAGCGGACCTAATGGACATCTACAGAACTCTCCACTCCAAATCAACAGAATATACATTCTTCTCAGCACCACATCACACCTATTCCAAAATTGACCACATAGTTGGAAGTAAAGCTCTCCTCAGCAAATGTAAAAGAAGAGAAATTAAAACAAACTGTCTCTCAGACCATAGTGCAATCAAACTAGAACTCAGGATTAAGAAGCTCACTCAAAACGGTTCAATTACATGGAAACTGAACAATCTGCTCCTGAATGATTACTGGGTACATAACCGGGGCCTGTTGTGGAGTTGGGGGAGGGGGGAGGGATAGCATTTGGAGATATACCTAATGTTAAATGATGAGTTACTGGGTGCAGCACACCAACATGGCACATGTATACATATGTAGCAAACCTGCATGTTGTGCACACGTACCCTAGAACTTAAAGTATAATAAATATATATATATTAAAAGCACTGTTCAACCCCTCAGACTCCTCCTCTGGGATTGACATGGGAACCCTCCAGGACTGGCAAACATCTCCAGGGGAAAAGTGGTCCTCCCTGGGCTTTTGGCTCAGTACTTCTTCATATATTTTTAGCTCTATAGTTCCATCAAGCAGTTTAAAAAAACACTGTCCAGCTTTTCTAGTTGTCTTCAGTGGGAAACTTGGTCTGCCATTTCTACAAGCACAAGTCCATACCATATATAATTTTTATAAATGAATTATATTTTATTACCTTTAAAGTTCTTGCATAAAATTAGTTATCTGGATATGGCATATTTATACATTCTTTATTAGTGGAAACAAGTTGTTAGCCAATGCCTCACTCTTCCAAGCCATGATGGATAACCAAACTAATTTTCCTTTCTAGAAGAATAGTTTGCATTTCTTTAAAGGCAGAGTTTACTAGAAACTTACTGTTGCAGCCTAATGCCTCACAATTAAGTTGTCCAGTTCTGTTTTCTCCTACTGGGTCTTCTTTAATTAATCAAAGATTAAGACACTTATAAGGGGAAATACCAGTTATAACCCTCCACACACTGAAGTAATAGATTTATTCATTTAGCCTTTGCTTTTGTAAGACTTGTCATCAAAGAAGGTAGAGTGTCAATGGTAATTTGGAGACATTACTTCATTACCAATGGATCTGAGACCGTAATTGGTTTCCTTTCCTAAACCGTGTGTATCATGCACATCTGTTAAAAAGGAGAGTTGTTTGCAGAGTCCATACAATTTTGCCATTAGAAAATCTGCGAAGGGACACAACAGAGCCTCTTCCAAACTTGCAGTTTAAACATAATATTTTTCTTTACCTGCTTTCCCGCTGAAATTAATTTAAATTTAAACTAAGCTAAAGGATGTTTATAGTTAGAAGGAAAATGCCCAGTTGAAGCTGTGAAGCCAACATAGCAGAAATGGAATCTTTCCAACCTGAAATCATTTTATAGTATGATTTAATTATGACAAAATATGAGTTCCCAGAAAAATATAATTTCCATTTCCCTTACTGCAAGTGTTCATCCAGTTTGAATTGTTAATATCCCTGAACCTAGACCAACATCAGGAAGTGCTCTGCATATAAGTGATTTTCCAGTTATTTCCCTAGATGTGGAAGGCAAAAATGCAGTAGGATACAAATGGGCCCAATCTGATTATATTAAGTGTGACTCGAGGAAACTGCTTTGTGAGAAACCAGTATTACTATTAGAGATTATAAAGTATACATTTAAGGACATTAGAGAAATATCATATTAATGGGAATGTTAAGATCCATCTTAATTACTGGGGAAGCTTGGAACAGAGGCATATTTTAATTAATATTAGAAAGACATTATGGAAAGCTATCAAAACAGTAAGTTAAAAAATAGGAAAGAAACTGGGGTGAAATTGGTTATATTTTTGCCTCTTGGGATTAAAGACAAACAAACAACAATAAAAAGCACTTTGAAATTGAACCGTCTTTAGTCTTTAGTCATTCTAAACTCCAGAGAGAGAAAATGAATTACCAAATAGAAATCACATCTGGTCTCCACATAGAGGCAACATGTAATTGCTGACCTCTACCTCCCCGATTTCTACACAGTTTCTGGGAGAATAGCCCATCATTCTTTC
This sequence comes from Symphalangus syndactylus, assembly GCF_028878055.3. Lineage (NCBI taxonomy): Eukaryota > Metazoa > Chordata > Mammalia > Primates > Hylobatidae > Symphalangus > Symphalangus syndactylus. The sequence goes on from NC_072434.2 coordinate 36,452,129, forward strand.
CCTTCCGGGGTAAGCACATCAAGCAAATATGAGCAAATTTTGAAGTTTTCATAAGAAGCTGGTAGTGGTTTTACAGTATATAATTGTGTTATTCTGTTCCTATGAGCAGAGCTAATTGAGTGCATTATCCTATAGCCAAAATTTTTCCTTTAAAAATTGTGAAATGAATCAAGTTCAGTAAAGATGAATAAGGCTGGTTAAAAGTGCTGAGGGAAGTGATCATGATTTAACACTTTTAAATGTTTGGCAAGAAAGTCTACTCAGTCTTCTGTAAGGGCTCTAGCATTTAATGTGTGTTACATGTTCCCAAAGAAAGGTATTTGATTTCGAATCATGGATCTGCTTGAAGACATGTTCTTTTAAAAAATAGTTGATGCCACTCTGCTACATGTTCATGGTCTTCCATGGTCACCAAAGTCCACAGAGATGCCCAATTTAATTTTATCTTGTGGGTGGTTATATGATATTTTTGTTGAGCTAATCATGTAGCATGGATAGTGTGTTAGTTTCCTATTGCTGTTGTAACAAATTACCACAAATTTATTGGCTTAAAATAATGCAAATTTAATATCTTAGTAAATTGATGTTTTGAAGGTCAGAGGTCGGAAATGGATCTTCTGGGGTGAACATCAAGGTGTCGGCAGGTTGAGTTCTCTCTTGAGGCTCTGGGGGAGAAAACTTTCCATGCCTTTTCCAGTTTCCAGAGCTGCCTACATTCTTCACCTCCTGGCTGCATCCACTCTGACCTCTGCTTCTGTCATCACATCTGTTCTTTGACCTTCCTGCCTCTCTGTTCTTGTAAGGACCCTCATGATTTTTATATTGAACAACTGTCAAAAATTAACACAGCTGGACATTTAAAGCAGTGAATACAGATTTTATTCAATAACCACTTAGTGTTGGGGAAAGAGCCCAGCTCCATTCCGATGTGTGCAGAGGTGATTGGGTATTTTAAAGAAAGAATGAGGGAATAGGGAGAGGGAATGTCAGGGGTTGAGCAGAATTAGGGAAGTGAACAATTACAGTAAGTGGGAAGGAGGGTTGGTGCATGTGAAACCCATCTGGGTTTGCTAACTGGCAGTTGTTGAAATGTGGCTCCTGCTCTCCCACAGAGATGGGGAAACAGAGGCCAAATCTCCAGGTAATGGCTAGAACAAACAGTAAGTTATTCTGGCAGTCTTATAATCACCAATGTTCAGTTTTTACGAGTAACTCTGTGATTATAGTGATTCTATTTAGTTTCCAAATAAATGTATTTATTCATGTAATTAAAAAACATTGAGTATTAGCTATAAAAGCTTTAATTCCTCAAGCGGTCTTCAGATAGAGACTATTTTCTTTATCCCTGACTCTCCCGTCCCTACCACAGTGCCTTGAATATCAATAATCAATAATTCTTTGACATAGGTAAGTAAACATGTTTGACGTAGCTATGAGAGAAGGAAGCACAGGGAACACTCCTGTGGATATGACAACATACTGTGTGCGATTTGGGAACCAAAATATTTGGGGTCTTGGTATTGTAGCAGACGTATATACAAGGTAGTTGGGAAAATAGGATTATAAAGGGCATTGAGAAAAAACAATTTCAAGGTTGATATTGTAGAAGACAGAAGGTGAAACCCTGTCTCTACTGAAAATACAAAAATTAGCTGGGCATGGTGGCGGGTGCATGTAATCCCAGCTACTCGGGTGGGTGAGGCAGGAGAATCGCTTGAACCCAGGAGGTAGAGGTTGCGGTGAGCTGATTGTGCTCCAGTGTGGGTGCAAAAGCCAGACCCTGTCTCAAAAAAAAAAATAAAAATAAAGATAAAATAATAAAAAAAAAAAATAAGCCAGGTGGAGATAGGGAAAGGCATCAGAAGAAGAGGGGAGACGATAACAGGAAGCACATTGTAGACAGCCTCCTATGACTTTGCCACATAAAATGTTAATTAAAATGTTCTCTACTTGAGTTTAAGGAGTGCAGGTTGTTTCCTCAGGTATATGAGTGTATAAATATACTTTGCCTTCTTGATAATATTGATAAGCCATAATACCATAGGTTGTCATTCAATAGCATTATATGAATCTACAAATAACTAACAAAGAAAAGTTTGAGCTGTGTGAGATTAAAACATTTGAAGATGACCTCTTATTTCCTAGATTGAAGTATTCTCTCATTCATCTTCAAAGCAAAATATTGATTTTTGATGGTTAATCCATCATCCAGGTATAGTCAATGATTGTAATCAGAAGAGGCTTGGAACCTTTTTTAAAAATGTATACAAGTAGTGAAATGAATTTAAGAGATAGTATAAGATGTTTTGCAAAAGCTTCCACACCTATTTCAGCATCTCTGGCAAGTTAATAAATTCAAACCTGAAGCTGCAAAGAACTATAGGATCAGGAAATCCTTCACTATTAAAAGATCTGTTCTCTGGCAAATAATGCTTAACACATTGAACCAAAAATTTCATAATGAACATTTTCCTTTTTTCATGGCTTGGAGATAAACGGTGAGTTGACTTTTCACAGTATATTTTAGCCATATATCAGTTCCTCTGACACTTTCCCTTCATACATGTATTTTACCTGTATTACTTGCCCCATACCCTCTCAATGCGTTTGACACACTTAAACACTTTCTTCTTCAGTAAATGACATCATAGCCTCAGTAGCTCAGATCATCTTGAATCCTGTCTTCCCGTCACAGCCCCACATTCAAACCAGCAGGGCTTTTCTTGTTTATTTTCTGTCTGCTCTCCTTAAATGTAAGCTCTGAGGGAGTGGGGATCTTTTCAGTCCGATTATAAACAGATCCTCAGGACTAGACAGAGTCTAGACAGAGTAGGTATTAAATGCATATTTATCAAATGATTTAATAAAAACTTTAATAATATTTTAAATATTTTTTGTGTAAAATATTCATTGTCTTTGGTGATATTTTCTTTCAATATACTATTTTTAGGGGCAGTTCTAGGTTCACAGCAAAATTGTAAAGAAAGTATAGAGACTTCTTCTATACTTATACTCCCTTCCTCCACAGATGCACAGCCTCCCCACCAATATCAAATCCCCACCATTAGCTACAACTGATGAACATTGATACATCATTATCACTGAGAGTCCACAGTTTACATTCCGGTTTCCTCTTGGCATTGTGCATACTATGGGTTTGCGCATGTATCCACCATTATAGTATCATACAGAAGAGTTTCACTGCCTTAAGAATCCTCTGTGCTCCTCCTAATCATCCCTTCCTCTCCTGTAACCCCTGGCAACCACTAATCTTTTCACTGTCTCCATAGTTTTGCCTTTTCCAGAATGTCATATAGCTAGAATCATACATTATGTAACCTTTTCATATTGGTTTATTTCATTTAGTAATATTACTTCTTTCGGGGTTCCTCCACTTTTTATGGCTTGATAGTTCATTTCTTTTCATTGCTTAGTTTTGAAAGAAACTCTCATACTGTCTTTTAAAGTGGCTCTACCATTTTGTATTCCCACCAGCAAAGAAAGAGAGTTCCTGTTGTTCTATGGCCTTATCAGCATCTGGTGTTGTCAATTTTGGCCATTCTAATAGATGTGTAGTGGTATCTTGTTTTAATTTGCATTTCTCTGATAGCTATGATGTACAGTATTTGTTCATATGCTTATTTGCTATCTGCATATCTTCTTTGGTAAAGTATCTGTTAAGGTCTTTGGCCCATTTTTAAATTGGATTGTTTTCTTATTGTTTGATATGGTTTGGCTGTGTTCCCCTCCCAAATCTCATCTTGAATTCCCATGTGTTGTGGGAGGGACCGGACAGGAGGTAATTGAATCATGCGGGCAAGTCTTTCCCTTGCTGTTCTCATGATAGTGAATAAGTGTCATGAGATCTGATGGGTTTAAAAGTAGGAATTCACCTGCACAAGCTCTCTCTCTCTGCCTGGTGCCATCCATGTAAGATGTGACTTGCTCCTCCTTGCTTTCCACAATGATTGTGAGGCTTCCCCAGCCATGTGGAACTGTAAGTTCAATTAAACTTCTTCCTTTTGTAAATTGCCCAGTCTCTGGTATGTCTTTATCAGCAGCATGAAAACAGACTAATACTGTAAATTTGTACCAGGAGTGTGTTGCTGCTGAAAAGATACCGAAAAATGTGGAAGCAACTTTGGAACTGGGTAACAGGCAGATGTCAGAACAGCTTGGAGGGCTCAGAAGAAGACAGAAAAATGTGTCAAAGTTTCGAACTTCCTAGAGACTTGTTGAATGGCTTTGAACAAAATGCTGATAGTGATATGAACAATGAAATCCAGGCTGAGGTGGTGTCATATGGAGATGAGGAAATTGTTGGGAACTGGAACAAAGTTGATGCTTGTTATATTTTAGCAAAGAGACTGGCAGCATTTTGTTCCTGTCCTAGAGATTTATGGAACTTTGAACTTGAAAGAGATGATTTAGAGTAGCTGGTGGAAGAAATTTCTAAGCAGCAAAGCATTCAGGATGTGACTTGGGTGCTGTTAAAGGCATTCAGTTTTAAAAAGGAAACAGAGCATAAGAGTTTGAAAAATTTGCAGCCTGACAATGCAATAAAGAAGAAAATTCCATTTTCTGAGGAGAAATCCTAGCTGGCTGCAGAAATTTGCACAAGTAATGAGGAGCTAAATGTTAATCACCAAGACAATGGGGAAAATGTCTCCAGGACATGTTAGAGGTCTTCACAGCAGCCCCTCCCATCACAGGCCTGGAGGCCTGTGAGAAAAAAGTGGTTTCATGGGCTGAGCCCAGGGTCCCTCTGCTGTGTGCAGTCTAGGGACTTGGTGCCCTGCATCCCAGCTGCTCCAACTATGACTAAAATGGTCCAAGGTACAACTCAGGCTTCAGAGGGTAGAAGCCCCAAGCCTTGGCAGCTTCCACGTGGTGTTGAGCCTGAGGGTGCACAGAAGTCAAGAACTGAGGTTATGGAACTTTCATCTAAATTTCAGAAGATGTATGGAAATGCCTGGATGCCCAGGCAGAAGTTTGCTACAGTGGTGGGACCCTCATGGAGAACCTCTGCTAGGGCAGTGCAGAAGGGAAATGTGGGTTTGGAGCCTCCACACAGAATCCCTACTGGGGTACCACCTAGTGAGCTGTGAGAAGAAGGCTGCCATCCTCCAGACCTCAGAATGGTAAATTCACTAGCAGCTTGCACTGTGCACCTGGAAAAGCCACAGACACTCAATGCCAGCACATGAAAGCAGCCAGGAGGGACAGCTGTACTCTGCACAACCACAGGAGTGGAGCTGCCCAAAACAATGGAAACCCAGCTCTTGCATCAGCATGACCTGAATGTAAGACATGGAGTCAAAGGAGATAATTTTGGAGTTTTAAGATTTGACTGACCCGCTGGATTTTGAACTTGCATGGGGCCTGTAGCCCCTTTGTTTTGGCCAATTTCCCCCATTTGGAATGGCTGTATTTATCCAATGCCTGTACCCCCATTGTGTCTAGGAAATAAATAACTTGCTTTTGATTTTACAAGCTCATAGGCAAAAAGGACTTGCCTTGTCTCAGATAAGACTTTGGACTCTTGACTTTTCAGTAAATTTTGAAGTGAGTTAACACTGGGGGACTGTTGGGAAGACATGATTGGTTTTGAAATGTGAGGACATGAGATTTGGGAGGGGCCAGGGGCAGTATGATATGGTTTGGCTGTGTCCCCACCCAAATCTCATCTTGAATTCACATGTGTTGTAGGAAGGACCCAATGGGAGGTAATTGAATTATGGGGGCAAGTCTTTACCTTGCTGTTCTCATGATAGTGAATAAGTCTTATAAGATCTGATGGTTTTAAAAAGAAGAATTCCCCTGCACAAGTTCTCTCTCTTTGCCTGCTGCCATCCATGTAAGATGTGACTTGCTCCTCCTTGCCTTCTACCATGATTGTGAGGATTCCCTAACCACTTGGAACTGTAAGTTCAATTAAACCAATTTGTTTTGTAAGTTTCCCAGTCTCAAGTATGTCTTTATCAGCAGTGTGAAAATGGACTAATACATTATTGATTAGGTGAGATTTTGCAATGTACAGAAAAGTGCAAAGAATGAAATGGTGGTCTCTGTAATGTTTGTATCCAGAGATAGTCACTATTAATAATTTGATGTATTTCTTCTAGAAATCTAAAAGTGAAGGTTATATGCTTTCCAACAGATCCTTAAAAGATGAATTAGTGTTGAAGAAGATTAATTTTTAAGGCTTTTAAGACACATTGAGATACTAATGTTTATAGAATTTTTCTTTTTCCCTCACATAAAATTATATAATAAGTATTTTCTCATCTGGCTAAAATTTGAAGATATCTTTTAAACAGGAACCCATTTGTTAAGGTGCAAATGGAATTTGCTGGTGAGTGTGCCACCCTGTATCTGCCACACATCACTGGCAAGGAAGTGGCTTCCTTGGAGCCCAGCCAAACTTGTTGAAAGATGACCACTGAGTCTTTTGCACATAATTGACAACCACACTGTAGGAAAAGAAGGAAGGCACACTGAAAACAGGAAGAGAAGCCCTTTCTTCTATCGTGGCTTGCAGCATCCCACTAGTGTCCAATACTGACAAATTCTAACATTGTTCCAGCTGGCAAAGGAGAAATATTTACATACTCCATATCCAGAATTATAATGCAAGACAAAAAAAGGGTAGATCTGGCACACCATTGTGAGAAACACGCTCACCCGTTCAAACCCAAAGAATGGACTCAGAGGCACGAAGAACAGTGAAAGTGAGTATTTTAATAGCGATCTTGCAAGATTGGGTGTTTAGTAGGCAGGCACACCCAGGGCAGTCACAACAGGTAATTTATCTCCTAGCATGCAAGTCCCTCCCCCAGTTCCTCATTGGTTGAGTATTATGGGGTTACAATCTTCCCGGACGTCTCCTAAGTTTCTTTATCCCCCTTATAAGGTTATACCCCAGCCTCCTTCCATGCTGAAATTTCAATTTCCCAACAACAAAACTTTCTTCCCTTTTATGGACTGATCCCTCCTCTACATTCTGTTCACTTATTGTGACCTTCTAGTTGCATGAGCCATGTGGTTTGTTACATTTGCAGGCTGGCTGCCAGTACTTAGATTTATCATGCCTTGAAAATGGACCATTTAAAATGTTTTATCACACCATCACACATAGTACTTTTTTAATAGAATGTTCTTATTATGACTAGTGCATAGAATTTCCATGAAATTTTGCCTATTGATATCATATTTAGCAACTTTGATAAACTTTCTTATTAATTCTAGTTTGTATATCCTTTTGGTTTTCTATGCTGACTATCATATCACCTGTGAATAATAACAGGTGATATGTCTGTCTTTCGTTTTCTTCTTTATAATTCTTACAAAGTATTTTTTCCTTTTAATTGCCTTCTTGAGCTGAATAGAAGTTACAGTGCAATGTTAAATAGAAGTGATAATAGTGGCATTCTTGACATATTCCTGAATTTGAAAGGAATGCTTGTAACATTTCACTATTGAATATAATATTTGTTGAACTATTTGTTTATATACACTCTAGGTTTAATAAGTGATATGGTTAGGCTTTGTGTCACCACCCAACTCTCATCTTGAATTATAATCCCCATAATCTCCACGTGTCAAGGGAGAGACCAGGTGGAGATAATTGGATCATTGAGGCCATTTCTTTCATGCTGTTATCATGACAGTGAGTGAGTTCTCATGAGAGCTAAAGGTTTTACAAATGTTTGGTAGTTCCTCCTGCATTCATTTCTCTCTCCTGCTGCCTTGAGAAGAAGGTGCCTGCCTCCCTTTCACCTTCTGTCATGATTGTAAGTTTCCTGAGGCCTCCCCAGCCATGTGGAACTAACTATGAGTCAAACCTCTTTTCTTTATAAATTACCCAGTCTTAGATAGTATCTTTATATCACTGTGAAAATGGACTAATACAGTTAATAGGTATCATGGAGAGTGGGGTACTGCTATAAAGAGACCCTAAAATGTGGAAGCGACTTTGGAACTGGGTAACAGGCAGAGGTTGGAACAGTCTGGAGGGCTCAGAAGAAGATAGGAAAATGTGGGGAAGTTTGGAACTTCCTAGAGACTTGTTGAATGGCTATGAATAAAATCCTGATAGTGATATGGTCAATGAAATCCAGGCTGAGGTGGTCTCAGATGGAGATGAGGAACTTGTTGGGAACTGGAGTAAAGGTCACCCTTACTATGTTTTAGCAAAGAGACTGGCAGCATTTTGCCCTGCCCTAGAGATCTGTGGAACTTCGATCTTGAGAGAGATGATTTAGGGTATCTCACGGAAGAAATTTCTAAGCACCAAAGTGTTCAAGAGGTGATAGAGTATAAAAGTTTGGAAAATTTGCAGCCTGATCATGCCATAGAAATGAAAAGCTATTTTCTAAGGAGAATTCAAGCTGGCTGCAGAAATTTGCATAAGTAACCAGGAATCAAGACAATGGGGAAAATTTCTCCAGGGCATGTCAGAGACCTTCATGGCAGCCCTTCCCATCACAGGCCCAGAGGCCTAGGAGGGAAAAATATTTTTGTAGGCCAGGCCCAGGGCCCCCTGCTCTGTGCAGCCTCAGGACTTGGTGCCCTGCATCCAAGCTTGGTGGCCAGCTCCAACTGTGGCTAAAAAGGGCCAACGTACAGCTCAGGCCATTGCTTCAGGGAGTGCAAGCCCCAAGCCTTGACAGCTTCTATGTGGTGCTGGGCCTGCCGGCGCCCAGAAGTCAAGAATTAAGGTTTTGGAACCTCTACCTAGATTTCAGAGGATGTATGGAAATGCCTGAATGGCCAGGCAAAGTTTGCTGCCAGAGTGGAGCCCTCATGGAGAACCTCTGCTAGTGTTACCAGTGGAGGGTCTTGACAACATGTTTTCCAGGTCCTTGGCATTTTGGACAAAGAATTGAACAAAATGCACAAAGTAACAAAGGAGTGAAACACAGGAATGAAACAGCAAAAACAGGAATTTACTAAAGTGAGAAAGCACTCCACAGGATGGGAATGGGCCTGATCAAGCAGCTCAAGGGCCCAGTTACAAAGTTTTCTGGGCTTTAAGTACTCTGAGGTTCTTGTTGGCTTCCCCTATCTGGATGAAGGATTTGGTCTGTGGCTAATTAAAGGCTGAGATGAATTTCATCTGTGGCCAATCCAAGGCACTTTCCCTTTCCATCTGAGACTTGGTGGAAGGGGAGTGCTGTAGGGAGAGTAGCCTTTGATCCTTTGTTACTCTGGTGTGGGGAGATGGGTTTTTCCTTTTGGTTTAGCCTTAGGAAGTTTGTGTTAATTGGCTTTAGATTCCCTGCTGCCAGACCCAGGTGTTTTCCTTTTGATCCAGCTTTGGGAAGTCAGCAAAAATTGGAATGAGATTCCCTGCCCCCAGACCTTGGTGTTTTTCCTTGATTCAGCAAGTATTGGCCTTAAGTTCCCTTCCTTCAAACCCTATTCTCCTGCCTCACTAGGGTAGTGCAGAAGGGAAATGTGGGGTGAGAACCCCCACACAGAGGCCCCACTGGGGCACTGCCAAGTGGAGCTGTGAGAAGAGGGCCACTGTCCTCCAGACCCCAGAATGGTAGATCCAGACAGCTTGCACTGTGTGCCTGGAAAAGCCACAGACGCTCAACGCCAGCCGGTGAAAGCAGCGGGGAGTGGAGATGTACCCTGCAAAGCCACAGGGTGGAGCTGCCCAAAGCTGTAGGAGCCCATCTCTTGAATCAGCGTGACCTGGATGTGAGATACGGAGTCAAAAGGGATCATTTTGGAGCTTTAAGATTTAATGACTGCCCAGACAGATTTTGGACTTACATGGGACTTGTAGTCCCTTTGTTTTGGCTAATTTCTCCCATTTGGAATGGTAACATTTACCCAATGCCTGTACCCCCATTGTATCTAGGAAGTAACTAACTTGCTTTTGATTTTACAGGCTCCTACATAGAAGGGACTTGCCTTGTTTCAGATGAGACTTTGGACTTGGACTTTGGGGTTAATGCTGGAGTGAATTAAGACTTTGGGGGCTGTTGGGATGGCAGGATTGATTTCTGAAATGTGAAAGGGACATGAAATTTGGAAGGGCCCAGGAGCGGATTGATATGGTTTGGCTTTGTATTCCCACCCAAATCTCATCTTGAATTATAATCCCCATAATCCCCACGTGTCAAGGGAGAGACCAGGTGGAGGTTATTGAATCATGGGGCAGGTTTCCCCCATGCTGCTCTCTTGATAGTGAGTTCCCACGAGATCTGATGGTTTTATAAGTGTTTGGTATTTCCTCCTGCGTTCGTTTCTCTCTCCTGCCACTTGTGAAGAAGGTGCTTGCCTCCCTTTCACCTTCCACCATTATGTCAAGTTTCCTGAGGCTTCCCCAGCCATGTGGAACTGTGAGTAAGTTAAACTTTTTTCCTTTATAAACTACCCACTTCAGGTAGTATTTTTATAGCAGTGTGAAAATGGACTAATAGAAGGAAGTTCTTCTCTATGAAAGTCTCGTTATTGGAGTGATTTTTTTAAGGCATACTTTCAAGAAGAACTTTATCGAAATTATAGTAAGACTTTATTTAAGTTTTCTAAGTTTGTGTTTATTAGAAGCAGAGCACAGTTAGTATTTCACATTCAGTAATTTACAGTTTATGAAAATTTGAGCTATACAATAACCATTTGAGGTAGGAGAAGCCGTGGTAGAAATTGCTACTTGCTTTCTCTCGTTTTTCCGTAATCATTAATTTTTTAATCTGGAACGTGGTCAAAGTAAAGATACATTTCTCTTTGCAGTGAGTATGGCTATGGTACTTTGTTCTGGTCAGTGGGATAGATGTTGAAGCGTCATGTAGCATTTGCACAGAAATCTTTAAGAGGTTGTTGATGTGTACTCTTTAACACTTCAATTTTTCATCTACTTTGCTGCTTGGAACATGGATAATACCATCATAGGCCATGAGCATAAGAACTCCCCGTAGTCGAATGTCACAGCAATGAGCTTGAAAAAGCTGGTTCCCTGAGGACTCTGTGGAACAGAGTAACTGTGCCAGGTCATTTATGCACTTTTACATGAGAGAAAAATTCCTGTCTTCTTTAAGCTATTTTTACTTGTACTTTCTCATTTTTGCTTATTTTTTTCCAAAAACGAACTATGAAAACATTTATGTGATTTATATGTAGTCTATATATGTGGTGTATATATTATGTTAACACTTAATTTATGTGACTACTTTGTTGAGTAGATTTACACTTAGACATAAATATTTTATATACTTATTAACATAAATTAAAAATTCCTAAATATAAAAGCAAATTAAAACAATTGAATATTGTATATTGAGTAAGTGGCATAACCAAACTGGGGAAGAATATTTCAGATGACTTCGTAGCACAGCAGTTTGTCTGTGGATACACTGTGTGATATACTCTGAGAACAAAAATAATTTCAAGGGTATCTTAAAACATATTCAATAATCGGCCGGGTGCAGTGGCCCATGCCTATAATCCAAGCACTTTAGGAGGCCAAGATGGGCAGATCACTTGAGGCCAGGTGTTTGAGACAAACTTGGCCAACATAGTGAAACCCCGTCTCTACTTAAAAATACAAAAATTAGTCGGGTGTGATGGTGCATGTCTGTAATCCCAGCTACTCAGGAGGCTGAGGCACTTAGAATTGCTTGAACCCAGGAGGCCGAGGTTGCAGTGAGCTGAGATCATGCCACTACACTCCAGCCTGGGTGATAGAGACTCTGCCAGAAAAAAAAAAAAAAAATTCAATAATCTATTGTTGGTGGTATTGGTATTGTTATAGATGGGGGTGTATGTAATTGTGGGATAAACTTAATGGGTTATATATTTTGGTATTGATTAGAATGAAAATTTTTCTTTCAATGGAATAATAAAACATAAGATTTAAGTGAAATACCTTGTACTCCTAACTTGACTGGAATTAAAAATATAAATTCATGATGTGCTTTATGTTAAATAGAAGTGTCATGTAGTTCTGTTCACTGAAAAGTCCTGAAAGAGTAACTAACACAGTAATATTGAACACCTCTAGTGCTAAAAGGCTTCTAAATTTACTTTTCCTTTAAAAGTTACCAAAGTTTCTTGAAAAATGGCTGATTCCAGCTCTGGGGCAGAAAATGTACAAGATAAGATGTCTTATGACTTTGGAAAGCAAGATAGTAATACTATCAAATACTATTAGGGTCATATCAAAAAGAAGCCCAAACCGACCTGAAGATGGTACATCTGGCCAAAATGGTGCAATCTATCAACAGAATTATAGTTGCAATATATTAGAGCACATAAAATGTTTATGTCCTGAAGCTCATAATACCAAAAGACAAAACAAAACTTAAAGATCACCTTTAGAAGTAGTTTGCAGAATAACTTTATTTGAAGGGAGAGAATAAAGGGAAAGGAGTATTTATCTACTTATATTGCCCTTTCTGTATGAAATATTCCTCAAGATAACCACACAGTTAATAAAGAGAAATGTTTCTTTATAAAAGTTTCCAAGCTAATGATTGTGGAAGAAACTAGATAATTAGCATCTTACCATTTTGCCAGCCCAGGTGAATTAGTAGATCTAGGTAATGGTTATTAGTAGCTAGCATCACACAAAGAGATATCCAGACATATATGCACCATCACCTATGAAATATTCTTGTAGAGGCTTAAAGTTTAAGTAAAGTTATTTATCTAATTTCTGATATATAGAAAGGAAATATAGGGGACAGAGAAACATGTTGAATATCATAGGGATGTAGTCAGCAAAATCCAGACTGGGAAACTCTGCAGGACAACCACCTGGTTTTTTTAAAAAAGAATTAAAAGATAAAAGAGAATGAGAGCGGGAGAACCTATAAATTAAAAGCAACTGAAAAAATATATCCGCCGATCACAAGGTATAGACCTTATTTAGATCTTTCCCTAAAAAATCAGCTAATCAGGGAAATTTGAACACTGATTGGACATCTTGGAATATTAAGAAATTAGGGTTAATATTTTTAGGTGTGATAATGATATTGTGGTTTAGTTTTTTAACAGACCCTACTTTTTAGAGATTCATACTGTTTAAAGATGAAATAATATGATGTCTGGAATTTGCTTAAAAATTGGCCGGGCGCGGTGGCTCACGCTTGTAATCCCAGCACTTTGGGAGGCCGAGGCGGGCGGATCACGAGGTCAGGAGATCGAGACCACGGTGAAACCCCGTCTCTACCAAAAATACAAAAAATTAGCCGGGCGTGGTGGCGGGCGCCTGTAGTCCCAGCTACTCGGAGAGGCTGAGGCAGGAGAATGGCGTGAACCCGGGAGGCGGAGCTTGCAGTGAGCCGAGATCGCGCCACTGCACTCCAGCCTGGGTGACAGAGCAAGACTCCGTCTCAAAAAAAAAAAAAAAAAAAAAAAAAAAAAAATCATCTGAAAGTAGGAGGAGTAAGCTGGGGTAGAGATAAAGCAAGACTGTCCAAGAGTTAATAGTTGAGGAAATGGGATGATCCTTTACAATTAAATGTTAAACTATATTCTATTTCTGAATATACTTGAAATTTTCTTTAAAAATGTAAAAAAGTAAAAAATACTGATGACCGCTCCCTAAATTCCAGTTTTAAAAGCCTGAGGTGGTGGCAGATGCTTGATGAAACCAAATCTCATTTAGCTGAAGTTAAGCAGGAAACCAAGAGGTACAGTTTCAGATGGGCAGAGCAGACTGAATAGTACTTGCGTGATAACCAGAGAAAGAGAACTGGAAGGGTGTCAGGAGAAAGGGATGCTAGACCTGGCCTTGCTTCTAGGGAGTGGATGAAACTAGACAAGCCACTTCATCTCTATGGGCCTGTATTTCTTCATCTGTAAACTGAGGGTGTAGAATATTTAATTTCTAACATTCTTTCCAGGTTTTGCAGCGTGTGAGAGAGGGGCAATTGTTAAGTACATTGAGGTACCCAATATTATACCATTATAGCATTTTCTTAATTTTTTCCAAGCAAATAATTCCTTTGGCCTTTAGAATAAATGTATTTTCTCCTCGGTGGAACCCGGCTCAACTCCCTTATTCCCATGGTTGTTCCCCTGTAGCTGCTCACCTCACTGTGGGGTCCAGCTGGCAGGATCTGACTGGTTCTTTAGCACAGTCCTTCTGCTCTTTTATTGCACAAACACCTAAGAAGTCCTATTATAGTTCACAAAAAAAATTATTATGTGGACTTATACAAACATAAATGCCATACAATGAGGTAAATGTGTAAAATGTATAAGGCATGGACATTTGGAACAGTGGGAGGTATCAGAGGCCTGTCCACAGAAATGTGACGATTATTTTGGTATTTTTGAAATCTCTTTGTGGCAATAGTGTGAAGTGATACAAGTTCAGACAAGTATCCTAGCTTGGTGATAAGAGAATGGGTCCCTGAGTGCTACTGTGTTTGAAAACTGGCTCTGCTGCTTATTAGCTGTGTGACTGGTGTGTGTTGTTATGTAACTCCTCTGTGCCTCAAGCCCCCCATCTGAAAAGGGGAGCCTTTCCACAGGGCTCTTTTGAGTATTAAATAAACTGATAAAAAGCACTTAGAATAGTGCCAGAGTAGGACATGGTGGCTCATGCCCAGCACTTTGGGAGGCTGAAGCAGGAAGGTCACTTGACTCCAGGAGTTCAAGACCAACCTGTGCCAACATAATGAGACCTACACTGACCCATCTACCAAAACAAACAAACAAAAAAACCCCACCAAATTAGCTAGGCATGATGGTGCACACTTGTAGTCCCAGCTACTTGGGAGAGAGGCTAAGGTGGGAGGATCACTTGAGCCCATGAGGTCAAGGCTATAGTGAGCCATAATGGTGCCACTGCACTCCAATCTGGGTGACAGACCCCGTATCCCAAAACAAAAAAAATTAAAGAACAACAAATAGTGCCTGTCTCAGAGGAAGCACTATATTATTATATAGTGTATAATAATTATTATTTATGGCAAAAAATACTTCTAGTGTAATTTTGAGGATAATAGTTTTGTTATAATTCTGCTACATATAACACAAGAATTATAGGAGGAGGGCATACAATATACCTTCCTCATTTATGAAAAGGTATAAAATAGAATGCAAGGTAAAGAAAACAATTCTGATGAAACTTTTCTAAATGGAGACAATTATAAAAATATGCCTAGAGGGAATTCACATTAGGATGAAAATTGTGAGTTATTTAATTTGATACATTTTTATCAAATGTCTTGAACTAGAAGTCATAGTTAAATGTACCCATGATGAAATCTTGTCATCTGGAAATACACAGAAATATAATAGTAAAAAATACATTTTTTCATTTTCAAAAACAGATGTCCTGAGTTTTGAAATTATTTGTACCAATATATTACTTGAGAATATTAACATTGTCCACTCCTTACATGAAGAGAAATCTGTTTCACTAAAAGAATTGTGGCTTTCTTGGTTTGTATGTGTGAGGACACTCTCAGATGGCCAGATCTTGAAAACATGAGGCACATCTTCTTTGAGGAGGTTCAATCTTGCCCTAATTAAATAGTGGTCACCACAGGCTCAGCCAATCATAACAAACACATGTGGCAAAATACTTGGCTATGGAGAAAAAACGTATTTCTGGGAGACCCTGTGGACCTCTTGGGGTCATAGAAGAGGCATTTTAGAGGAAAGCAAATGTTCTTTGGCTCTTACTGGGTAGCTGAAGCCTTAATTATATTAAATAAATCAGTGGTTGGGTTGTTAGTGGTGAAAACTGTTAGTGTCTTTGGCCCTACACTTGAAGAATGTTGTTTTTTTCTTTTAGAGTAACAGCTCAGAGACATATAAAATTCACTTCTTAAAGGATGATAACAAAAACATATAGCCACCTATTCATGAAGGCAAATATGAAGGAAAAAGCCATTCCCTTCGTCTGTACTTAGATAACTTATACTTTCTGTTTTTCTTTTTTTAAAATCAAATTGTAAAAAAAATTTCATAAAGCATAGGGAAAATAAGGTTAGCATTTTATTGAATATTTGAAACAAGGACATCCATCAAGAAGGCTTCCCTTATCCCTGTATGATTTCTTAGCTTAACAATCTTAATGAATTTTAATGAATTTTAATTTTGTGGAAAATTCAAGCTCCCTCTTCCACTCCCTCCATGATGTCTATGGTCATCTAGAGGATGTCAGCACGTTGAGGAACATCTTGTACTTTATTGCTGAAGAGGAAGATGATTTAAAAATTACACATGAGCTTGTATCCTGTGATTTTTGTTTTGCCAAACAAGACTCTTGCAGGAGCTCATAGAGCGTGGTGTAATTTGTAGATGCTGGGGGAAGTCTCTGGGTCATGAAGGATGTTATTCCTTTAATAACATTCCTTATTACAATACATATATCACACAAAGAATGGGTAGAGTTATTGACTTGCCTTGTATTTAGGATGAGTCTAACAGCAAAGTAGTTATGAAAATATTTAGTAGGACCCTGGGAAGAAGTCGCAGGAGGAAAATGCTGGAAGTCAATGGGTGATGATGATGATATGTAGTCGCTGATAGGGAATGAGGACTTACTATATCTTAAAAATATCAGTGGAATATCACAGTTGAGTCCAGAGCCCAGATGAGTTTCTGTGTTCCTTTCTACTTCTTGCCTGCCTCTTGTTTTGCTGTCTACCCTTGCCCCCTCCACTTCTCCATTTGTATCACAACTCATTTTGCTCCCTCCTGCCACACACATTGACTCACCTGTGTGTCAGTCACACATTGCCTGTGAATGTGAATGAGATGAATGTCCTGCCTGCCATTGCTGCTAATCTAAGTGTTCACGTCTTCCTCGCGCTGTGGTTGTACAGGCCCATGCTAAGGATGACCTGAGTTTGTGAGCCATCTTCTAGGTCTTAATCAGTTCATCTTGTTTCCTTTTATTTATTTATTTTTTTTGAGACACAGTCTTGCTCTGTCGCCCAGGCTGGAGTGCAGTGGTGCTATCTCGGCTCACTGCAAGCTCCACCTCCCGGGTTCATGCCATTCTCCTGCCTCAGCCTCCCAAGTAGCTGGGACTACAGGCACCCGCCACCACACCCAGCTAATTTTTTGTATTTTTAGTAGAGATGGAGTTTCATCGTGTTAGCCAGGATGGTCTCGATCTCCTGACCTCGTGATCCACCTGCCTCGGCCTCCCAAAGTGCTGGGATTACAGGCTTGAGCATCTTGTTTCCTTTTAAGCTGTGTAAACTTCCTGGCCCAGAAAGCTGGGAAATAGATGCCATTGCACATAGTGGCCTCCTGATGATGATGATGGTGATATAGTAACTGATAAGGTAATGAGGACTTACTATGTGTCATGAACTCTGTTATTTGAATGTACTACCTTTTAACCCTCAAAATTGGTCTTATGAGTTTAGGAACTATTATTCTCATTTTACAGATGAAGGAATTAAGATTCCTTCTACATGAAGATCAAGGAACTTGCCCAGAGCACAGAGGAGGTAAGGGATGGGCTGGAATTTGAGCCCAGTCTGTGCGGTTCTGGAGCTCATGCTTTCAAATGATTCCCTCTATTTGACTTTCACCTCCAGGTACTCAGCTCAAATGTCTGAAGAATATCAGAAGTTATAGACTATTCTACGCAACTTGGTTGAAGATAGTCTTGTTTCTGTCTTTTTCTCTCTGCCCTTCTTAAGGAACCCTCAACATCACTTGCAGATTATTGGGGTCCATTGTTGCTTTCTGTTGACCTTAGCCACTCATAGGTTCTGTTGCTCTGGAGGACATCTGGGACCTGAGGAGTCATTTCACGGAGGCTTCTTCTGGGAGTTGCTTGTATATCTCCTCATTGGGAATGACTCACCCAACCCTAGGGTGAGAGGGTGTCAGGAATAAGAGATGTGATGCCTGCCCAGTGAGTCACACACTTTTCTCCTCCGGAACTCCTCTTGTCTTGCTTCTGCCTAGACCTCACACTCTCTGCTTCTTCACTTAGGGTGATTCAATTCTGTTGTTCTTTCCACCCTGCTCAAAAGTAGTAGATGTCTCAATGGAACTGTTTGTCTTGAATTTTCACTTTCACGAAAGGTTGAGGTGCTTCATACAAACCAAGGACCCATATACAAAACAAAGAGTGCCTTTTCTAATACTCATCATGTATTCTCAACACTTCTCATATGTTTTCTGTCCAAGCAGACAGATCATGTTCATGTTTCTATATTCTCTATATGTAGTTGTAGGTGGTGGGACTAGAGGTCTCCACTAGAGTAGGGCAGGACAGAAGTCACCTTGGAATAGCTGAGCGTAGCTCCCTTAGTTCTGAGGGCTCTTGTGTTTTGAGGATTTATTAAAATTTGATAGTTCAACTCTGAGGGGTAGCAAACGTTACATCTAATGCCAACCAATTCTCCTGGAGTGTTATGTTCAGGCATGTGACTGTGTAGGTGAAGTGTCTAAGTGAACTTATTGATAGGGGCTTTATCAAGAGTGAGTACTCAGATCCAATATTGAGAAAAGGTCCATAATGCTGGAGATATTCTTTTCCTAAAGCATCATGAGAAGAGAGCCCTGTCCTGGTACTCACAGCAGCAGCTGAGGCATAGGATTCTGTCTTTACCATTGGGCTCTAGACTCAAAATATGTGAACAGCTTTGCTGGTGAGTAAAATATTTTTCTTTCCGGCATCTTCCATCCATGTTGGATTGCCTTATGTATTTTGAAAAGGCAACTCCATTGCTGTCATATATCCTGGTTCTACCACAGCCAAAGTTTCCACAACTTTACATCTATAGGGAAACTGGAAATAAAGAACTTTCAACAATAAGATCCTGGCCAGCTTGGCTGGGAGCCCCTCCACTGAGCATAACACTGGGCTGTGGGTAGCCTACCATAAAGAGATTGGCTTCTGTAGATGACTATGCTATTCCAATGGCTGTGGCTTTTATCAGGGTTGGGGGCTTTGCATGGCTTTCTAAACTTTAAGATGTGATTCACAAAGGCTAATTTCTAATAAAAACCGGTGACCCTCTGCCATCATTGCATATATCAAGAGAGATCTAAGAAGGACTGATTTCTCTCTTTCACACTCTTTTAAGCATTCGAGGAATCTCTGGAGGTAGGAGCCTAGAGGGCGATGGACTGGATTTGTAGAAAACCTGCTGTTGCCACAGGTACAGGCTCAAGCATTTGCATTTTGTGAATAGATACGGAGCAGCTAGGATGAACAGACACCCCAGATACTATATGTTTACAGCCGTATGTATGCATGTGGCTGTGCACATATTTATGTATATGTTGGGAGGGGGAGAAAGGATACTTGGAATATTAACATATCCTAGATATGAAAAATAGAGTAGATATCAGACTAAGGTTTAAAAGTATTTATATAACTGATTTTCTATAAATACAGAACAGCTATTAGAATAAATTCAAAGTCCTAGTTAAGACTCTAACTCATGAACACCCTGTGTTGGCACAACATCAGAATCATGACTGAGCAAAAACACAAAGTGGATCAAAATTTCAGACATGAAATCTCATAAGTATGTTACATATCTTCTTTCCTTTCTTTCAAATTGCTAAATGTGAAACACTGCCCTACATGTTGACATGTTGGTACTAGTCAAAGGAACACTAGCTGCTGTAACAAATGAGTCCCCAAATCTCAGTGGCTTATAATAAAACTTATTTCTAGCTTATGAACACACTATTGCAATTCCTAGTAGATGAAGTAACCAACCATCCTGGGTTGCCCAGAATGGAGGGGGATCCTGGAATACAAAATTTTCAGTGTTAAGACTGGGGAAGTTCTGGGTAAACCAGGACAACTTGGTCATCCTACTGGTCAAACAAAATTTTTTGAAACTGGGATCCAGGTACCTGGCTTTTTTCCATCTTATGACTTCAACCACTTTATCACTTGACTTCCAAGGCTCCCCTAAGGGCTGTATTCATTCCCATCCAGCTAGAAACAGAAAAGAACATGGAAGATATCATGGAAGGTTTTCTGGCCAATGCTGGAAGTGGCATATATCACTTCTTCCCTTATTCAGTTGGCTAGAGTCAGACACATGGAAACGCCTAGCTACAAGAGTGACTAGGAATGGCAGTCTTCTTTTCAGAAAGACCTTATTTAATGATCTGAGTAGTCTTTGGTACATCAACATATATAGATTGTGTTGAATATACAGAAATAGATGGCAACCAGTGATTTGGTAACGTGCAATCTAATGTTTTCCCCAAAGATTTTTGTTCTCTGATCATTCCTTTCAAAATTGCTTGCATGTTCTTAAGAATTATTTTTATAGCCATTTAGCAGTTTATTTTTTCCACTGAATCTTTCCCAACAGGAACTATTTCTTAAAAATCAGGGAGTACTCAGTCTTCATCAGGAAGATGTGGAATGGGGTTGTTCTTACCCACTGCTTGGCAGAGAAGACATTCAGCTTAACTGTGCTATCTGCTTGCCAAGGTTACCACATCAGGAAGGTCAGACAGCCTGTTCCAGGCATGTGTGCTGAAGTTTGTAGCAGTTGGGTAGGCATTAGTCTTTCAACCCAGACAAGAGCAGGAAAATAGAGTGCTCTTGAGAGGTATTTTTCAGAAAAGGGGCAGGTTGGAATATCTGATTTGATGAAACATTTGAGAAAATTGAGCATTATTATCAGGAATATATTACAAGACACGAAAGGCCTTCTCAGAAAAGGCTCTATAAGAATGTGTAATCATAACACACTTCTTGGTTTTTAGGTGAACGACGTATAAGTAAAATAACAACATAAACACAAATGATAAAATTACATTGGATACACGGCAAAAGGAGGTTAGGCTTGATATAAAAAACAAAAAGGTCATATCCTTATCATAACAGAAATACAGATAGTGTCTAAAACTGATAAATCAGGGAATACAAGTATAGGCATATTTATTTGAGATAATTAATATAAAACTTAGAAAAAGTTAAAAGTAGTTTGAAGGGGAGATGAACCAAGGGATAAGGAAAGTGGGGCTGGAAACAATTGTTCTTATAACCCATTCAATGCTGTGTTTTAAAAAGTGACTAAGTGTATTGTTAAATGTTTATATACATGGACAGAAAGATGGAAGCAATAGACACTGAGGATTCCAAAACGAGGGGTGGAGCAAGGGCTGAAAAACTTCCTATTGGGTACTATGTTTACTATCTTGGTGATGGGATCTATAGAGGCCCAAGGTTAGCATCATGCAATATATCCTTATAACAACGTACCCCTTGAATCTAAAATTTAAATTAAAAACCAGGTGTTTATTTTTAGAAGAGCAGTGCATCCTTTGGATTTCCATAAACATATACCAATAGATAGAAAATATTGTTGAGGTTCCACAAAATTCCACAATATTTGCAAGGAAGCAAAAACAATAAAGATAAACAAGATCACGTGTGAACGCTACATAGAGTAAGACCGGGTTGCTGAGTATCAGGGCATATATGAAATTGTACACATTATACCAACAGTAAATACAGAGTGAAATTTATGGATTTTCAGCTAAAGCATTTTTTTTCTGGATTGGGAACTACTGAGATAAAGGAGAGATACTACAGGAATATACCTCAGGCATGTAATTAAACAAAAAGTAGAAAACAGAATTAATGTGGAAAAACTCAAGATGGTGCAGTGAGAGAAAAATTAAAAGATGAAGTCATGGTTCCTGGCATGTTAGTTAAGATAATGCTAGCTGCTGTAAAAAACTC
Source organism: Symphalangus syndactylus (assembly GCF_028878055.3). Lineage (NCBI taxonomy): Eukaryota > Metazoa > Chordata > Mammalia > Primates > Hylobatidae > Symphalangus > Symphalangus syndactylus. Next base: position 36,473,793 of record NC_072434.2, read on the forward strand.
TAAATGTAAAATGAGTCGAACATCATCATAGGAGTTTGTTCTTAGCATCTAAGATGTCCAGAAAGTGGTGACTTGGGGGCTCTAGGCTGTTTCCATCCCATGGATGTACTGTCTTCAACACATACCTAACAATGCAGCATACCCACCTGCATCCAGCCAGTATGTGGGTTAAGAGCATGGAGGGTCATGTGGGGATTTCTACCAGCCAAGCCTGAAACTATGTCTCACTTTTACCTACATTGCATTGGCTGGAATTCAGTTATATGGTATGATGATTAATTTTATGTGTCAACTTGACTGGGCCACTGGATGCCTAGGTATCTGGTCAAACATTCTGGGTATTTCTATGAAGATGGTTTGGATGAGATTAACATTTAAGTGGGTAGACTTAGTAAAGCAGATTTTCCTCCATAGTGTGTGTGTGTGTGTGTGTGTGTGTGTGTGTGTCTTTCAGTCAGCTGAAGGCCTGAATAGAATGAATGACCCTCCCCTTACTGAGAGATAATTCTCCTGCCTGCCAGCCTTTGAACTGAAACATTGGCTCTCCCAGCCTTGTGGTTTTTGACCTGGGATGTTGACTCTTCCTGGTTCTACAGCAGTTTGTTGGCCTACCAGTCTTCATAATTATGTGAGTCAATTCCTTACAATAAATCTCCTTAGGTATAGTCTTCTATTGGTCTGTTTCTCTGGAGAACCTTAATACGCATGGTTACATGTAACTCTAACAGAGGCTGTTGAGAATAGTCTTTGTCCAGGAAGAAGAGGAGTGGGATTAGAGAAGAGCTAGCCTATCTCTGCCATTCCTAGGGAAGCCAGACCCTGGGAGTCAGGCTTTCAACCTTAAAAAAGATTCTAGTACACAAATTTGGCATTGGAGCAGTGAAGTCGTCTGCCATTGGGGGACCATGCTTTCATGAAAAATTAACAGCAGTGACATATGTAGACTGATCACCAAAGGGACTTCCCTAATGCTCTGGACATGACATATAAAACTCCTAAGAGCTTTGCAAAGGTAATAGCAATGACGACTCAGTTTGACTTTTCCTGACTCAGAGGGAAGGAAGATTAAATCTGATTTAGAGAATGTTTTAGCTGCTACTTCGTAACAAACAACCACAAAATGTCAGTGGCATGTCACACTGGCTTTTCTCTGTTCCATGTTGACAGGTAGGCTGAGAGGGGTTGTCTGATCCAGGCTGGGCTTGGCTCTGTGCTACAGGTTGGATATGGATCTGCTGTTTGTGTGTCTCATCATTCGTGGAGCCTGTTCTTCTTGTGGCTAAAGGCAAGAGTAAGGCAAGACAGGGAAGGCAGAACAGCTTGGGTAAATTGGTGGATGGTGATGTCATTCCCTAAAATAGGTAGAAAAGGAGGTAGATATGGGAAAGGTAGGAAACAGATGATGAGCTAAATTTTGAATCTGTTTGAGGTTTGAGATATCCAAATAGAGACATGCCTTGTAATGAAAACACAGCACACTATATTCTTTTATGTTACAAAACCAGTCTGTTCTTTATGCATTTCAGTTCTGGTTTCCCTCTCCCATGTTCACTTCACACCAGAAAGTGTTTTTCTGGAAGGCCAAGAGATAGGCCATGATCAAAGTATCAGGTGTTAGGCACCAGGTGTTTTCCATGTGGATATAATTGGAAATTTATTAAAACATGGAAAAAACATACAGCCCAAGCCTATAGTAACTAGGTAAGATGAAGTTTGGCTTCTTAAATATTCACATGATAGTTCTAGGTGAACTGAAATCTGAAAACTTGAAAAAAGTAGGCTTAAGATAGAAAAGTATTCTTTCCCCAGAAGATGGTTAATTTACAGACCCGAAGTTGCAAGATAAAATACAGGATGCTCAGTTAAATGAACTATAGATTTAATAATGATTACATTTTTAGTATGTTGCAAATATTGCATGGTCCATACTTAAAGTAAATAACTATTTGTTGCTTATCTCAAACTTATTCTTTTTATTTTTTTCTTTTACTTTTTAGAGACAGAGTCTCACTCTATCACCCAGGATAGAGTGCAGTGGCCTGATCATGGCCCAACCTTCTGGGCTCAAACCATTCTCCTGCCTTAGCCTTTTGAGTAGCTGGGAGTACAGGCATGCGTCACCATGCCCAGCTAATTTTTATTTTTTGTAGAGGCAGGGTCTCACTGTATTGCACAGGCTGGTCTCAAACTCCTGGACTTAAGCAATCCTCCTGCCTTGGCCTCCCAAAGTGCTGGGATTACAGACGTGAGCCACCACACCCAAGCTGCTTATCTGAAATTTGAACTGAGTGCCTTACATTTCTATTTTTTAAATTTGGCAACCCTATATAGACATCATTACTTCAAAAAAAAATTAAGCTGAAAATATAAAATTTAGTGGCTGCATTAGTTTCCTTTGGTGCTGCAACAAATTACCACAAACTTGGTGCCTTAAAACAATACAAATTTTGTCCTTGTGATAGTTTACTGAGAATGATGTTTTCCAGTTTCAACCATGTCCCTACAAAGGACATGAACTCATCATTTTTTATGGCTGCATAGTATTCCATGGTGTATATGTGCCACATTTTCTTTTTTTTTTTTTTTTTAAATTATACTTTAGGTTTTAGGGTACATGTGCACAATGTGCAGGTTTGTTACATATGTATCCATGTGCCACGTTGATTTCCTGCACCCATTAACTCGTCATTTAGCATTAGGTATATCTCCTAATGCTGTCCCTCCCCCCTCCCCCAACCCCACAACAGTCCCCGCCCAGAGTGTGATGTTCCCCTTCCTGTGTCCATGAGTTCTCATTGTTCAATTCTCACCTATGAGTGAGAGCATGCGGTGTTTGGTTTTTTGTCCTTGCGATAGTTTACTGAGAATGATGTTTTCCAGTTTCATCCATGTCCCTACAAAGGATATGAACTCATCCCTTTTTATGGCTGCATAGTATTCCATGGTGTATATGTGCCACATTTTCTTAATCCAGTCTATCGTTGTTGGACATTTGGGTTGGTTCCAACTCTTTGCTATTGTGAATAGTGCTGCAATAAACATACGTGTGCATGTGTCTTTATAGCAGCATGATTTATAGTCCTTTGGGTATATACCCAGTAATGGGATGGCTGGGTCAAATGGTATTTCTAGTTCTAGATCCCTGAGGAATCGCCACACTGACTTCCACAATGGTTGAACTAGTTTACAGTCCCACCAACAGTGTAAAAGTGTTCCTATTTCTCCACATCCTCTCCAGCACCTGTTGTTTCCTGCTTTTTTAATGATGGCCATTCTAACTGGTGTGAGATGGTATCTCACTGTGGTTTTGATTTGCATTTCTTTGATGGCCAGTGATGATGAGCATTTCTTCACGTGCTTTTTGGCTGCATAAATGTCTTCTTTTGAGAAGTGTCTGTTCACGTCCTTTGCCCACTTTTTGATGGGGTTGGTGTTCTCACTCACAGGTGGGAATTGAACAATGAGAACTCATGGACACAGGAAGGGGAACATCACACTCTGGAGACTGTTGTGGGGTTGGGGGAGGGGGGAGGGACAGCATTAGGAGATATACCTAATGCTAAATGACGAGTTAATGGGTGCAGGAAATCAACATGGCACATGGATACATATGTAACAAACCTGCACATTGTGCACATGTACCCTAAAACCTAAAGTATAATAAAAAAAAAATTAAAAAAAGAGAAAAAAACCAATACCAATTTATTATATTACAGTTATGGAGGTAAGAAGTCTGAAATGGGTTTCACCTGAGTAACATCAAGGTGTTACCAGGTATGCACACCTTCTGAAGGCTCTAGGGAAGCATTTGTCCCTTGTCTTTTCCAGCTCCTAGAAGCCCTCTGCATTCCTTCACTCACAGCCTCTCTGTCTTCTAAGCCACCAATATTTCATCTTCCAGTTCCTGCTTCTGACCCATCTCCCTCATAAGGACCTTATGATTACAGTGAACCCACCTGAATCACCCAGGATAATCTCCCAATCTCATGATCCTTAATCACCTCTGCAAAGTTCCTTTTGCCACATAAAGAACATATTCACAGGTTCCAGGGATTAGGACATGAGCATCTTTGCAGGGCCATTGCTCTGCCTACCACAGCAGCTTTCCAAAAATATTAGAATCATGGATGTGAAATCTGTAACGAGCTAACTTTTGCTATCCTGTGTGATATGTCACTCTGTTTTCTCAGATTTTTCATCAGTTCTTTTTTTTTTTTTTTCTGCTAGGCTGAAAACAGGATTCTGTAAAGTAGCTGGTATACTAGCTCTGCAGTAACATACTTCAATCCTGTCAAGGCTGTGAGGAAATACAGCTATACCAGGGTACAAGACTGTCTTGACTTATAACTTGGCAACAAAGGGGATGGGATGGAAGATGGGGTTGATAAAGAGCACCTTACTTTAAAGATGTCCAGAAGCTCCCTCTAGGATGTGGCCAAAGCCATGGGTGTTAAAAAGTACAGAAATGTGTCTAGAAGGAATTTTGAAGAATAATTCTTATTTTTAATTAACCTCTAAAGAAGCAGCATGGAGGAAAACTGGACAGAGTGATTAAAAGGCTGAGTTGATTTTGAAGAATAATTATCTTAGTTTTACTTAACCTTTAAAGAAGAAGCATCAAGGAAGAATGTAGACAAAGTAAAAGACTGAGTCAGAATGATGCCAAAGCAACTGCTGAATCTCATCATTTCAAACAACTAGACAATTTCTCTAGTTGGCTGAAAATACATCAAATTGATGGTGTCAGAAAAAGAAAAACGTGATTCCTTGCTTTTACTTTTCAATTGATTATGAGCATATAAAAGTTTTTAGACATTATCTGGCACAGTATCTATTATGTTCTTAGATCTGTGCCTGACAATTTTACCTATTTTTTTTTTTACTCCTTCATAAAAATCTTCACAGTAGGTATCCTATTCACTATTTTACACGAGCAGAAACCGAGGAGCAGAGAGATGAGCTTGTCTGTCCAAGGGGCAACAACTTAATGTCAGAGTCAGAATTTAGAGGCTGGTTTATCTTAAACCCAAGACACTTTCATTCTCTGTGTCAAGTTTCTAAGATTTTGTCACATATTGTTTGAAAAGCTATAAAAAGAGAATGTTGAAATGCCGATTAGAGAAGTTTTAATCGTTCTTTATTCCTTTATGGAGGAAAAGTCCTGTTGGTCATGTATAAATTTTCTTTAGCTATATGGAAACAACCAGGTAGCAATTACTTAATAAGGATAATTATGTCCCTCTTTAGAGAAGTACATCCACCTTGTTTTCCATCCCCACCTTGCCCCATGTAGCTTAATGTTTGTTTTGTAAGACTATAGTGAGGTAATACATTCTGAATGTTGAGGCATATTTTGGTTTTCTCTGGAGGAGACATGAATTTCTGGCCCTTCTTAATGTTCCTCTTTTGTTCTTTGTACAGTGAAGCACCAAGAGAGTTTCTATTTTTTTCCATGGAATTTTTACTGTCTTGAGGCATTCAGGGATTGGAAACCCAAAACACTGGTGAGCCAGTGACAGGCGTCGGCCCATGGTCGGACCCAACCCAATGACATAAGCTGAGACAATCTCACTCTGCCAGATTTGGTTTCTTTACTACGCTCTGCTGCAAATGTTTTTCTGAACACACCCAAATCCCAAGGATTTTCATCTTCTCTGGGCTCCGCAACATCCGCTTTGTCAAATAACAAGTTATTACAGAACAAACCCAGTCTAGGTTTCCAGTAGGATTCTTACTAGGGACACCATTCTTCCTCGCAACAGAATAGCTAGAGGCAATGAGCTTCAGAGTCATCCTTGATCAGCTTACTGGTCAAAGATGTTTGAAATCATTAGTTTCTGTTGAAGCATCCAGAGAAAGGGAAACAGACCCAATGTTCTCCCACTTTGACCACTGCAAGGATCCTTTAGCAGCAAATGACTTAATGGAAATACATGGAGTGTTTTAGAAGCAAACTCAGTGATTTCTTTCACATTCGTGACTGCATTTTCTTTGATAAATAGCTGCATAATTTGTTGGCAAGGAGGGAATGCACGTTGGCAATGTAAGCATCTATTGACATGGAAAGAAGCACGATGTGGGCAAGTCAGGCAAACCTGAGTTTCAGTCTTAGCTCACCACTTACTAGCGGTGTCACCTAGGTAAATGTAACTGCCGGAGTCTTAGCTTTCTCAGTGGTAGAATGGTTAGTAATACCCATAGGATGCTACTAGGAGTATTGCAGGAAAGGGGTCTTGATCCAGTTCCCAAAAGAGGGTTCTTGGATCTCACATAAGAAAGAATTCAGGACAAGTCCACAGAGTAAAGTGAAAGCAAGTTTATTAAGAAGGTAGAGGAATAAAAGAATGGCTACTCCATAGACAGAGCTGCTGGTTGCCCATTTTTATGGTTATTTCTTGATGCTATGCTAAACAAGGGGGGATTATTCATGCCTCCCCTCTTTAGACCATATAGAGTAAATTCCTGATGTTGCCATGGCACTCGTAAGCTGTCATGGCACTGGTGGGCGTGTAGCAAAACTATCATCACCATCTTGGTTTTGGTGGGTTTTAGTGGCTTCTTTACTGCAACCTGTTTTATCAGCAAGGTCTTTATGACCTGTATCTTGTGCTGACCTCCTGTCTTATCCTGTGACTTAGAAGGTTTTAGCCATCTGGGAATGCAGCCTAGCAGGTCTCAGCCTCATTTTACCTAGCCCCTATTCAAGACAGAGTTGCTCTGTTCACACGCTTCTGACATTTCCCCTCTCCCTTTTTATAAAAGAACCCTTAATCCTAAGAGTTGCAGAGGGATGAAGATTCATCTTCTGTAACTTCTTCAGGCTGAATAGGGGCGATGATATTCCTGCCTAACTGTGAGGGTTTCTTGTGTTCAGGGTAGAGAGAAGCTCAGTCAGAAAGCATCTGTATGGTGAGGGCCATTAATAACTCCAAGTTTCAGCAAAAGGTGATATCTGGAAGAATAATAAGTGTTCAATTTAAGAAAACAGTAAGCTTATCCTGCATTGCTACACAAAGAGTACAACAGCAATATATTCCACACCAGTAAAGCAAAATAAGTAAACTTATTCCAAGTAAATTAAATTAGAAAGCTTTCCATGAACTGGCAACAGTGGAAACCAAGCTGATAATGGGGTCGCTAGCTGATTGCAGTGTGTCTAGAATTAGAATATTGATTCAGATTTTTACATTACCCATTTCTCTTGTTTCTTCTAAGCAGCAGTCAGAGATCATGGTTGGTTCACAGGAATAAGCAGAGCTAGTCTAAAATGCAGAAACAAACTTAAAAAACAGCTGAGACTAGAATTTTTTTTTTTTTTTTTTTTTTTTTTTGAGACGGAGTCTCGCTCTTTCACCCAGGCTGGAGTGCAGTGGCGCAATCTCGGCTCACTGCAGGCTCCGCCCCCTGGGGTTCACGCCATTCTCCTGCCTCAGCCTCCCACGTAGCTGGGACTACAGGTGCCCGCCACCTCGCCCGGCTAATTTTTTGTATTTTTAGTAGAGACGGGGTTTCACTGTGTCAGCCAGGATGGTCTCGATCTCCTGACCTCGTGATCCGCCCGCCTCGGCCTCCCAAAGTGCTGGGATTACAGGCGTGAGCCACCGCGCCTGGCCTAGAATTTAATAATAAGTGTGCCGTAGTTCTTGAAACATATTTCTCCAGTTTCCCATTTTTACTAAAGAAAAATTATTGTAAGACCAGTTTGCTTTATTATACTTCACCTAATTATTTGTATAAAGTGCAGCAAGAATAATTATTTGCCATGTAAGCTTTTTAAATTGGTTTTGGTGGAACTCTGTTCCATAAGATATCTCAAATAAGATTTTTTTTTAAAGCTGAGCCCAGGCTTGGGTTTGTACCCTCAAATACCTGAGTTGAGTAAATTCCTCTCCTCTTGAGGTTCCAAGACAACTTGGGGCTTCTGGGCCTGATAGAAAGTGACATTCTTTACTTACTACAGGTCAGAAACCTTATACACAGACTGTGTAGACAAGGTATGAGGCATTTCCCAAGGGGCTTTTATTGGCTTTACAAGTCAAGTTTGATTTCTTAAAGGAAAACACACCATTCCAGTCAAAGCCTTCGTAAAATACCCAGTTTTTCCAATTGTGTCCTGTTACCAAAAAAAAAAAAAAAAAAAATCTTATTGCACTTATGCAAATAACTACACTGCTATAAGTTAATACAAATAGTTCCCAAATTCTAGTGAAATTGGGTAGGGAGAAACAAATATGCTCCAGAATTTGTTTACAGGAGTATACTTAATTGCTACAAGCTGTAAATAGCTTAAAAGTTTTCTTAATTCTGAAAAACAAAACAAAGGATCAGGAACGTTTTAAGCAAAGTTAAAAAGATTACCTTAGACTTCTTCAGTTTAGTCCATGCAGTTAACTTCTGTTTGATATTCATGAACGTTACAGCTTTCTCTGAGAGTTCTGAAAGTGGCTTCCTCTAGTCTGATGTCATAGTCTCCAAAATTATCAAAAATCTATATTTAAGAAAACCTGTTCGAGTCCTATAGCTGATTATAAAACACCTTTCAAAGTGGATTAAAATAAGACACCAGTTGTCTGTGGATGACAAAACATCTTAGGACAACCACAGTCAAAAACACGATTGACAAAGAAATTTAGTTACCTCTGTGGCACACGATAATTTAACACAACAATTATAATTATTACTGATGACATATACTGAGGCATATCAGAATTATCAGAGTTTTTATAATTTTGGAACACATACCAATAACACATTTATACAAATACAGCCCAAAGAAAACCAAACACCATTTCATATTTGACAATGCTCCGTGTATGATTTTTATGCCAAATAAGCCAAATGTCACTGCTGCATTTGTGCACTATTAATGTTAAACCCAATTATTAAACCCTATAGACAAATATATTTAGTCTTAATCAGTTTGACCGTAAGGTAAGATTCTTATAAACCTTTATAACCCTTTACAATTTTTTGTTAAAGAGCAGATCATAAGCAGGTTTTTGCTCTAAGAGAAGCCTGTCGTACTTTTATTCCAGTGTTTACTTTAGAAAAAAAAACTGAATAATGTCCATTTAACTTTAGCCAATATGTTATGTGTAGAATTTCTCTTACAAAAAATATTTTTAGAAACTTTCCACAACTTGCTTAAAACTTCAGCTTTATTCTATTTAACTTAATCCTTTAAATCTCTACACTTAGGCAAGAAATCCACATTCCCAATTCCCATGCTTTCTTTTACCAAAAGCACATTCTACTGTCCTTATGTGCCTTGTGTGTAAAACTTTTTTAGTAGTCTCAAACACATGTTACACTGTTAACTCTTACCAAGGTTTTCACCAAAAGTAAAAGTTGCTAAGTTCAGGATTTTAATTATGTGCTAGGTATGGAGCCTACACCCAGACAGAAATGCAGATAAGGTCTAACTCTTTCCAATATCTAACTCCACATATCCCAGGCCTTAGCTGTAAAGCAGGCAAGTTGTACAGTAAGAGTTATAGTGGCATTTTATGAAGCATTTAGGAGGCTTAATCATCTTTAAATCGTACATTTCTTGCATAACTTCCCTGTCATAAATTCTTTCACGACTTACACAGACCATGCTTAGACTTTCCGACTTCTCCTAAACATCCCTTTTCTTTTGAACAACCAGTCATTTTACTTTAGGACAAGAATCTATCATACAAGATCCTTTCTTATATAAAATCTCTTTTCTTCGAAACCTTCTTTACATAGCTGGGGGCAGGGCTAACTCCCTATGTCCCCCAGCCTTATCTAGAATCTAATGCTCCAAAGTAGGTAAGCTGAACAATTTTCAGACGTCAAAGAAGCAGTTTATGACCTTAAAGCATTTAGCAAACTTAATCTGACCTGCATAATTTAGAACAAATGTTTACATTTTTGAAACAATTTTCATTTTACCAATAATCTTTTAAACTGTCTTTATTTCCTAAAGATTACTTAAGTCACATGAACTAAAGAAAAGGCATTGCACTTTTTACTTTTCTGACAAAGTATTTGATTTATTATTAAGCCAATTAAGTAAAGGCCTTTCGTATATAAACGTCACACACACAACACCTACAAATACATAGACAGAAGATAAAGGACTTATTTTCTAAGCCAGGAATTGTACCCTGAACCTGGGCTGCCATTGTGAAAAGAGAAAGCACAGCCACGAGGCTACAAAGTTAAGCTCCCAAGGACATACAACACAAGAAGGAAACCTCATCCAGTTTTTTTAGGGACCTGCAGCAAAGTTTATAACTGACCAGTTGCTCGGCCATCTTGAACAGCAGGCCTATGGGGTCCTAGGCATTCATTTTATCCTGAGGTACTCCTCATTATGACAGAACAATACATGAAGACACACAGCACACTAGATTTGCTACAGCTTGAGAAGACTAGCCTCACAAATCCTTTTTCCCACTAATCAAATCTTTACACAGGAGATAAACAGTGATTTTTACCGTTTGTTCAACCAGTCTGCCGAGAGAGAGAGAGAGAGAGAGAGAGAGAGAGAGAGAGAGAGAGAGAGAGAGAAGCATTGCCTGAGGCAGGGTGGCGAAGGCAAGGCGCTCAGGGAGGCCAGAGAAAGACCCATCCATTGCAGTGACACTGAAACGCTCAGGCGGCTGCTCGTAGGTACCAAAGGGATCTCTTCCAGCAGTCTCATTAGCTCTCAAGTTCCGCTTTTTAGGGAGGAAAAAGCTCGCCATGTCCCACGATCCTGTACATGCTTAATCCTGTAACCCGTAGCAGTCAGCAAAGAGTGCAAGGCAGATTATTCCAAAGAGAATAGCAGTTAACATCCCATAGTGCCAAACCCGTTTTTAGCTGAAAGAGACTTTACTGAGAGAGGCTTCTAATCCCCTAAATCTCAGAAGGGACTCTAACCCTTCTAAGTTGGGCCTCTAACCCAAGGTCAGTCAAGCGTCCTTGCCTTTTAGTAAGGGGCCTCTAACCCACACTGTCTTAGGAGAGACTCTGACTCCCCTAAACTGGGCCTCTAACCCAATCCCATCCTTTACCTGGGTACCCCACCACTTACCCAAAGTTGGCCAATCAGTGCTGGAGTCTATTTCCTTTGGATTGGGGGGTTTCTTCAGTGTCGTGCCTTCAGGGTTCACCAGAAAGATGTTACTGGACCGCACCACTTACCCAAAGTTAGCCTTTGGATTGGGGTTTTCGACACTATAGTCGCTTCCGTGATCACCAGAAAGATGTTACAGGACAGAGGTCCCTCGTTCTCTATCTTTTGGAATAGTGTCAATAGGATTGGTACCAATTCTTCTTTGAATGTCTGATAGAATTCAGCTGTAAATCTGTCTGGTCCTAGACTCCTAGACTTTTTTTTGGGTTAGCAATTTTTTTTTTAAATTACCATTTCAATCTTGTTGCTTGTTATTGGTCTGTTCAGAGTTTCTATATCTTCCTGGTTTAATCTAAGAGGCTTGTATATTTCCAGGAATTTATCCATCCCCTCTAGGTTTTCTAGTTTATGCACATAAAGGTGTTCACAGTAGCCTTGAGTAATCTTTATGTTTCTGTGAAATCAGTTGTAATGTCTCCTGTTTCATTTCTAATTGAGCTTATTTGGATCTTCTCTCTTCTTTTCTTGGTTAGTCTCGCTAATGGTCTATCAATTTTACATATCTTTTCAAAGAACTAGCTTTTGGTTTCCTTTATCTTTCATTTTATTTTGGTTTCAATTTCATTTAGTTCTGCTCTGATCTTTTGTTTTTTCTTCTGCTGGGTTTGGGTTTGGATTGTTCTTGTTTCTCCAGTTCTGTAAGGTGTGACCTTAGATTGTCTATTTGTGATCTTTCAAACTTTTTGATGTAGGCATTTAATGCTATGAACTTTCCCCTTCAGTGAAATAGATAGCATAAATAAAAAACAATCACAACTTCTGGAAATTCAAGGACCCAATTACAGAAATGCAAAATGCACTGGAAAGTCTCAACAATAGAATCAAAGAATCGAACAAGCAGAAGAACTTCAGAGCTTGAAGACAAGGCTTTCAAATTAACCCAATCTATTCAAGACAAAAAATTTTAAAAAAGGAACAAAGCCTCCAAGAAATTTGGGACTATGTTAATTGGTGTTCCTGAGAAGGGAAATCTCTCCCAGCAGAGCTACTGGGCTCTGGGGTGGCACTAGGGAGTATTTGCGAAGAGTCCTCTGATGTGATCTGTCTTCAGATCTTTCAGCTGTGGATACCAACACCTACTCTGGTGGAGGTAGCAGGGCAGTGAACTGGACTCCGTTAGGGTCCTTGGTTGTGTTTTTGTTTAATGCACTGGTTTTGTGTTGGTTGACCTCCAGCCAGGAGGTGGTGCTTTCAAGAGCTCATCAGCTGTGGTACCACAGGGAGAATGCAAACTTGCCCTAGGGTCACCTGGTTAAGTATTTAGATTTCTCAGGTGTGGTGAGCAGGCCATAGAGCTCCCAAGAGTTTATGACCTTTGTCTTTGGCTACCAAGGCGGGTAGAGAAAGACTTCCAGGTTGGGTGCAGGGATGGGTATTTCTGGGCTCAGCCTCTCCTTGAGTGGGGCTAGCTGGGGCTGCTATGGGGGATGGGAGTGTGGTTCCCAGGCCAATGGAGTTATGTTCCCACGTGCATTATGGCTGCCTCTGCTGAGTCATACAGGTCCCCATGGAAGTGAAGGAAAGCCAGCAGTCACAGGCCTCACCCTACTCCCATGCAGCCCACAGTCCTAAAGGCCAGTGTCACTCCCACTGTGCCCCCACCAACAGCACTGAGTCTATTTCCAGGCAGCTGGTGACCAGGGCTGAGAAGTTGCCCTAGACCATGAGCCTCCCTACTGAGAAAGCAAGCCGACTCAGTTTTTCAGCATCTCAGGGAGCCTGCAGTGGTGATCAAGTTTCTTCAAAGGGTCTGTGGATTCTCAGATTTTCTGATATGTTCCTGGGGTAGTCCTTGGAACAAAAGTTCATAATGTGAGTCTCTACGCTGCTCTGTCTGAGTGGGAGGTGCAAGCCAGTCCTGCCTCCTATCTGCCATCTTAATCCCAAAGGGTTATTCCCTTTTTACTGTTGTGCTTCAAGCTAGCCCCAAGGAGCCAGAACTGACTCCTGCAGAGGCACAAATGGTGCTAGAAGTTCTGCTGTTGATGCTTGCCCCTTAAAAGTGGCTTAGAGTCTAAAAAATTGAGTTCAGTAGCCCAAGTTGTAGTCAAATTACAATGCACGTTGACTATGCTGAGACTTACAAGACTGGACCAGCCAGGCTTAGGCAAGAATGTAAAGTTGGTGAAATTGCTCTGGTGTGCTCTACCTGCCTTTTTTTAATGTCCTTTCCAGTTGTCGATGATTAGACTGACCTGCAATAAGATTGCAGTTCTGCCCTTATTAGCTGTGTGACCCTGAGAAGTCCAAAAAGCCTTTCTGAATCTCAGGGTTTTTCTCCCCATAGGTAAAAATGGGTAATCGTGAAGATTAAAATAAATGACAGAAATACAGAAAAAAAAGAGAAAAAATGCTTTTGTTTTAATTCTGTCTCTCTTTCCCCATTTCCCAATGGGGCTCTGCTCTAGCCATACTGGTCTTCTCTCTCTTCCTCAAATTGCTCAGCTGCTTGGTGCCTCAGGGCCTTTGCACATGCCCACTGCTTTGCTTGGAATATTCCTCCTTATATCTTTGCATGGCTTCCTCTTTTCTCCCCATTAAGTGTCTGTTAAATTTCTCCTTGCAGTGGCCTTCTTGGACTTTGCTTTATAAAACAAGGAATACTCACCCTTCACTGTCTCTTTAGCCTAATTTCTGTTTTCTTCTTAGCCTTCATTTTGGAAAGAAATTATACAATATATGTATTATGTACTTGTTTAACTACCTGCCCCATTAGGCTGATGGATCCAGGAGGGTAGGATTTTTTTGTTGTTTGTTTTGTGGCTGAATCCTTATGGTGCAGGAGAGCACCTGGCACACAATTGAGGGTCATTAAATATTTTTGCATGAATGAAAAAACAAATGAATACGATTAATGTGCTTAGCTCAAAGTAGATATTGTGAAAACATTAGCTTTTTTTGTCCCATTAAAGCTATCAACAGTTTTTCATTCGTTTTCCAAGAATATGTGCATTTAAGAGAGGCTATCTGAAGAGGCAATGGCATAACCCAGTAGGACTGTCCAATGCTGGCGGTTCAGAGCTCAGGCCTAAGAGCCTCCGTCTAATTCTTGAGCCAGGGTATTTACCCTTGTCCTCACACCCCAACTAACTGCTTCAATGGGTTAGCAGCCAACCTGAGAAAAGACGATGTTAACTGATCCTGAAAAGCAGTGAAGATGAGGAAATATCCTCTCACTCCACGTGTTAGGGAAAAAGGCTTACTGCAGAAACCACCCTTCCTCATATGACCTAGATAAGGCTCAGGGACACTTTCCTTATTTACCCTTGACAAGGCCAGACACAGATTTTCCAAATCCTCATTCTTTCCCTCAGAAATAATTAGCTGAACCGCTTGTCATCACCGGTCAATGAGATCAAAATGACTGTTAACCACACTTTGGTTTATTCTTTCTCTCCTCCTACCAGTTTCCTGAACATTGTCTCACTCAGCCCAGCATAGCACCCCTGCTAAGAATAAGTCAGCCTTAGGGTAAACATTCTCTGGTCCACTGTCTGACCATGCCCCCTTTTATCCCACTTCCCCACACCCAGTTATTTTTCTAGTCTGTGTACAACTCTCCGTGAAAGAAAACCCCGCTTATCTAATTCTTGAGACTCTTGCAGATCTATGGTAACAGCTATCTCCTTATTCAAAAATCCCCCATCCCTTCTAGCAATAGCCTCTTCCCCTTGAAGAATCCTTCTTGAATAAATCTCTTCTTACTAAGTCTGGATTCTTTTTTAAATTTAGAAAGAACAAGAATATTGCTTTTCAATGGCTGGTATGGGAGAATGGCTTTGGAAAACTCTAATTCATGTTAAATACATCTTTAGGTTTTACCTTTTGAGTATGTTTGCTCTTTTTCCGCCTCCAGTGCTGCTGTTCATTATAACCTTATAAGCAGTTGCCATCAATCTGCTCTCACCTGGATTACTGCAAGGACCTGCTGGCTGACTTCATTGTATTTGTTTTGTACCCACCCTAGTCTCCATCCTGTAGCTAAAGTGGTTGTCCTAAATAGCAAAGTTGAGCAGGTCACTGCACTTGTTGAACTGCAAAATTCAACACTTTGGTGGCAAGATAGACTTTTTTCTTAGTATTTTTCCCTTTCCTTTGCTCCCTTTGAAGAGGGAGCCAGCTCCAGTCTTCCTTGTCTCTGGGGAAGTGTGTGACATGGCTCCTTGTATTTTTGTTTTTATTTTTTTTAAAGCACCATAGAAGAGATTCTGTGAGGTATTCTAGCAGCTTTGAGAACAGAAGGAGTGTTTATGAGGGAAACTTGGCATGAATTCCCCCCACCCCGTGGATAAAATAAAATGTAATAAAAGGCTCTGGGCAAGGTGACAGAGTTCTGGGGATTCCACAGTCTCCAGGGGACTTGAGCTAGGTTCCACAGCAGAGAGCTGGCATCAAAGGGCTCTGGCCAAGTGAACACCTGGGCAGAGTCAAGGCCAGTGGGTGGCACAGTGTTGCTATTAAGAGCAAAGTGGTGCCCCGCAAAGAGTATGTAGGTCTAGAGTCAGAAAGATGTGGGTTCCAGGCCAGCTCTTCCATACATCAGCTCTAAGACAGTTCAGCTCTTTGAGTTTCAACTTCCTCACAAGTAAATAGAGATAATGATAAATAAAACTTATTATAAGAAAGTTATGAAAAATATAAAACTGGGCAGTTGGCTTAGACTAGGCACTCAATGAGTATCACTTCCTCTTTCAAGAATATAAATTGCGATCTAAATGTGAACATGGCTGTATCCTGTTGAGCATGTCAGAGGAAAGTCCTGTTGGTACACATCTTTCCCGGTAGATATAAGGATATAAGATATAAGGCTCTGCTCAGCTCTGTGCTATTTGTGAACAATTTTGTATTCAACCTCCCAAGGGGAGACTAAGGGACCCACCAGTTAAATACATCTACAAAGACCCCTATAACGTATGTACATTACCTCTTTTTAACGTTGAATCTTCCACAATATCATTTTTTCTGGGCTTTCTCTCAGATGATTATTTTTGGGATTGGGTGGCCATTTATTTCAGGGCTTTATTATTGTCTGACTCCCCAAACTCTAAATGCCTTTTAGACATTTAGGCATGAATTTGGATTGATGCTTTAGGGCTATGCATGTAATATATATTTTTAAAAAATTATTTTGACTTCAATTGGAAGGCTGCTGTGTTTGTCACATAAGCATGAACTTACTGCACAGAAATTTCCCCTGGCCAGCATTCTGGTATTTAGTAACCCATTCATGTGAACCTTCTTACGCAATACAGTGACTTCTTTTTAATAATTTACTTTCCACCAGTATTCGTTTTCAATGTGGAACAAAAAAAATTATTTAATCTCATACATTTAATCTCATGCATAAATTACTATGTATTCTAAAAAAACAAGCTCAATACTTTGATCAGATTCCAAAGCAATCATAATTAACTTATAGGGTCAAATATTCAGTGTTTCAACTTGGAGTACCCCAGAGACAAGGATGCCATCAACCTAATCAAGTCATGATAATTCACAAACATAGTCAGAGTTCAAAGTATATGATGAGATTTAGCATTGTTATTCCTTTGCTACTCATAGGTCTCCTGCCTGTTTAAGTATAGATTACTAAAAGTATGATATCCCATTATCTTAAATAGTCATATATTTGCAAATGGTTGATAGTATATTTTTGATCTGTCATGTGATTTATTCTGAAAACTGACATTATGAATTGAATATAATAGAAAGTAGACCCAGATTTTAGATTGAGTATTCAGACCAGAAGATTATAGCTAGTATTTAATTCTATGCTAAAACCACATTTTTTAATAAGAGTTAAGCTGCTTTTGATTAATCAATTAAGAGTTGGTATTTAACCCACCAACTCTCCAGAAGAGAGTCTGGAAATGGTTGAATGTGAAAGCCTGTGTTGTAATGACCAGAGATGCATTCATTCCACTGCTGTTAGATTCCTGTCCTATTTGAAATCCTGATGAGGAGTGTCTCCTTGAAGAACTTCTGTAAGCCTCCAGAATCATTGGCTGTCGTGGTTACTTCAATAATGCCAAAGAGGGGCGAGTGGGAAGCCTTGCCCATGGTTACCATGTATACAGCCATGCTATGTATAATTGGAAGGTGTAGCCTCAGATTCCAGCTTCATCAAGTCATGAGCTGGCAGAATCTCATGTCAATGGTTGAATGAAGAGAAGCCTAGGCCTCCAGCACTGGTCTCCTGCTGCTCTGGCTAAAATGATCCTGGTTTCCTGGGTATGAGGGCATAGAGGTATAGGAGGAATTCAAGCACATGTTGAGATTAGTGAAGAATTTGAGGTTTTCTCAGAATGCATATGGATTTTATGTCTATTTTCCATTTCTTTTCTCCCTGCAAGATACCTTCCTTAGGTAAAACTAAGTGTTCATGTGATTACGTCTCATGACTAAGAACCTATTTTCTTTGTTATTATCTGGCCATTAGATAATAATTAATGTATTAATTTAGCCAAATAGGCAAAAATGGGCTTTATCTGTGGTTTAGAGAAAGAAATAATTCATATTTAAGTAAAACACCAGCAAAATAATTCTGCATGTATAATGTGTTTTGCTTTGTCTCATGTTGATGTATTTAAGCTGGAGCTACATTTCCCAGAATTTCTTTCACTGCATAATTCCAGGTTAGTGTGGGTCATAGGAGACACTTTGCATACAGTTTGGAAGGTAAAAATAGCCAGGACCATATGATTTTTACGTTGAGATAATTGGTGCAGTTCGCACACATGGTCCAGGGTCTGCTGGCTCATGCTGTTGTCATGGACAGCAGCTAGGCACCTCCAGTTCCCACTGGACCACTCCTCCAGCTGCTACTTTTCCTGGGCCAAGTGCATGTTTAGCTCCATTATAAAGAGCACCCCTCCTTCTGTAGGTTACTCGCATCATTGAAGTTGGGGGCTGGGAGGCCGTAAGGGGCCAATGCAGGTTCCAGCCTGTCCTCTTGGTTCCAGTTTGTCATTGCTCTCCCCCACCTCACAACTATCTTTCCTTCCTGGATGTCTTCCTTGCTGACCTCAGGCACAGTAAGAAATGTGAAAATAACAGCAGAAAGTCAACTATCTGACCAGCTCTCACAATTGTGTGAGATCAAATCTCTGTGATAATCTCCGATTACATATGTGACTTCCCAGAGGTTTTCCTTCTCTGATTAAACCATGATTGATGCAACTGGTATGTTTTGGTGCCCAAGTGTATAAGCCAGATTTTCTTTCTCTAGAAATGTTTGACTCACAGGAGTTACAATCTAAGGACCTATATATCTTAGCTGGGCAAGGTGGCATGTGTATCTAAGGAACTAATTATATGTCTGGATAATTTTTGTATTTTTTGTAGAGATGGGGTTTTGCCATGTTGCCCAGCTTAAGGACCTATATTGATATAATAAGGCTTCTGTTCAGGGGAGCTGGCAGAAAACTTAAGAATCTGAATATAGAGAGTGAATGCTCTACCAAGTTTGACTTTCAAGATTTCCTATATATTTATAATCTTACTCTATCTCTGATAGTAGTTTTATTGGAATACAAATTCTCTACTGAATCTGTGCTAGAGATACCCTTTTAAAACACAAGATGCAGGCTAGAAACCCCGGAAAAGATTGGAATTGCCTTTGCTGTATGAGCTAAGCTGGTGGATTGCGCTGGGTGATGCTGGAAGTCTGGATTTCGAAATCGTGCCAAATTGGAATCAGACATTTATTGCTGTGTAACCATAGACATGCCACTTAGTCTCTCTGAAACTTGGTTTTTCTACCTGTTAATTCTGCTGTAAAATTTTACCATATGGTAAAATTTTCAATATTTAAAAATTGTTGTGAAGACTAGATGAAATAAAAAATCAAGGCAAAATTCATGCACATGTGAGTGCAGAAGTTGCCGTGTCCTGCCATATCCAATAGTTATCTGTGTACGTTTCACCTCTCTTTCAAATTTTAAAATGCCCTTGAGGGTAGGACTGTGCTTTTTTTTCCATCATTTTTCCTAATACTGTGTGAGGTGTTCAGTAACTGGCATGTATCCGGTTCATTCTCAATATTACTTGTGAAACAAATGGATGAATGACTGTCTAGAGGCACATCTTTATTGCTGATGCAGAACAATTCAACCTTCTCTTCTGTGATCCGAAATAGGTGAGGCTGGCTACTGTGTTTAGAAAGTCAGGAGTAATGGATGAATGTCTGAGAATCACCGTGTCTGTTACAGCATTCCAGTTAAGGATTTCTCATCTGAAGATCTTGGAAGGCCTGCTACCTGCAGTTATAAGTGTACACCAGTAGATGTCACCCTTGGAATAAACAAGCGTGCTCTCATGCTTGCTTTGAGAAGGCCAGACAGACATTCCACAGATGTTTGCTCCTTTCACAAGGGTAGTGTGGGAAATGATGTTGATCTCCAGGTGACATTCATCATCATGGAGCTACATCCTCATCCAAGGGCAGAAAGAGCACTTGCAGAAAACTTTGCAAAGCATGCCTTTATCTATAGGAATGGTGTTCGTTGATTGATGGAATTTTGGAAATGCCTAGTAGTGAATTGATACCATTGAAAAATGTTGTTTGGCTGTAATAGCGCTTGCCTCTGGAAAGGAAAACAGAGGATTCAGGCCTAGACATAGGGAGTTCTCCTTTCACTTCTGTATTGGTGTTTGCTGTTTTGTTTGTACTTTGTCAATAAATCACTCATTCAAAAGTAAAGATTAAAAAATAAATTGTTTGGCAAAATCTTGGAAGTGTAATTTAAGGAAGCAAAATCCTGCTTCCTTGAATTGTTTGTCCTATTACTAAGGAAGTTTCTATTTTGAAAAAAAACATACTGATAACATTCTCTGTAAAGTTATTGGCTTTCAAAACCGGTTACTCATCAGACATTAATTCAAATTCATTTATTTCAATATTTATTATGTACTTAACTGTGTGTTAGATGTTGTACAGTTACTAGGGCATGATGGCAAATAAGACATAATTTTTATTTTTATTTATTTTTTAAATTATACTTTAAGTTCTAGGGTACATGTGCACAATGTGCAGGTTTGTTGCATATGTATACATGTACCATATTGGTGTGATGCACGCATTAACTCATCATTTACATTAGGGATTTCTCCTAATGCTATCCTTCCCCCCTCCCCCTACCCCACGACAGGCCCCGTGTGTGATGTTCCCCACCCTGTGTCCAAGTGTTCTCATTGTTCAATTCCCACCTATGAGTGAGAACATGTGATGTTTGGTTTTCTGTCCTTGCTGTAGTTTGTTCAGAATGATGGTTTCCAGCTTCATCCATGTCCCTACAAAGGACATGAACTCATCCTTTTTTATGGCTGCATAGTATTCCATGGTGTATAAGTGCCACATTTTCTTAATCCAGTCTATCATTGATGGACATTTGGGTTGGTTCCAAGTCTTTGCTATTGTGAATAGTGCCACAATAAACATACGTGTGCATGTGTCTTTATAGCAGATGATTTATAATCCTTTGGGTATATACCCAGTAATGGGATGGCTGGACCAAATGGGTCAAATGGTATTTCTAGTTCTAGATCCTTGAGGAATCACCACACTGTCTTCCACAATGGTTGAACTAGTTTACAATCCCAACAGTGTAGAAGTGTTCCTATTTCTCCACATCCTCTCCAGCACCTGTTGTTTCCTGACTTTTTAATGATCGTCATTCTAACTGATGTAAGATGGTATCTCATTGTGGTTTTGATTTGCATTTCTCTGATGGCCAGTGATGATGTGCATTTTTTCATGAAGACACAATTTTTAAAAAGAGAACTGAGGCCAGGCACAGTGGCTGATGCCTGTAATCCCAACACTTTGGGAGGCCGAGGTGGGTGGATCACCTGAGGTCGGGAGTTCGAGACCAGCCTGACCCATATGATGAAACTCTGTCTCTACTAAAAATACAAAAATTGGCCAAGCATAGTGGTATATGCCTATAATCCCAGCTTCTTGGGAGGATGAGACAGGAGAATTGCTTGAATCTGGGAGGTGGAAGTTGCAGTGGGCCAAGATTGTACCATTGCACTCCAGCCTGGGTGACAAAAGCAAAACTCCACCTCAAAAAGGAAAAAAACAAAAAAACTGATATGAATTGATTTTATGGAGAACTAATGAGAAATACATGGCCTTCAAAATTATGTGTCTGGTTTCTAGTTTATGGGTAGATTTACAAATAGGTAGATTTACAACAAAATATATATATATAGCTTATAATTTTATTAGCGTAAAAATTTATTATGAAGTTGGCAAAATTAAGTGGTTTCTACTTGGAAGTGTAACTGTGTCCTTAGAGCAATTTGTTAATACATCTCTGAAACCTCAGGAGTTATTTTTGACCCAGCAAGTCCACATCTAGAAATCATTCTCAGGTGAGAAAGGAGTATTAGAAAGGTATGTATAGGACATTTTTAGTAAGAACTGTGTATATTGGAGAAAAATCAGAAGAAAGAAAGAGGAAATATAATAATCACTCCCTTAGCAGAACAATGTGGCCGGGAGGCAGCTGTTGGCAAAGCGCAAAGAGAGTGCGTCCCTGACCAGCCCCTCACCTTTGGGTTGCTTTGTGTCCCTTGTGCCCTTTGCAAGTTCCCAGGCAGGAAATTGTCTAGCAGTGGGTTCTCTTTCCTTTGACTTTTGGGAGGAGGGGGTGGATAAGGTGCCATGTATCAGTAATACCATGCACAATGGGGGATGGCCCACAACATAGGTGGAGAGTTGTGTGTTTGCCAAAACCTAACGGAAGTCCACTACAATAGACACAGGGAGGTAGGACTTCTCCAAATCCTAACTGGTTTCAGTTCTGCCTGTTGACAAGAATGAACTTCCGGTTGAAGAAGATGGAACATCGTTAAGACTGAACTACAGCGTGAAGATGGTTGAGTTTCCCTGGCTGTCCTAAATGAGCTCAAGTCTCTAGGATGAGACAGATTAAATTCTGGACTACTCACAGAACTGGCAAATGAAATCAAGTTAGCTTCAGAGAGTTCTGTTAAAAACAACAACAAAAAGAAGAGTAGTGCTGGAAAATGGAGCACAAGTAAAGATTGCTTTGATTTTCTGAAGGGTGAAAAAAATTCTGAAAATGTTAGCCTTTGAGCCAACTGGTGAAGTACCTTAATTCTACTTCACATCGGGATAGAGCTGGGTGATCTCAGGTTCAGGTTTCTCCTTCTGACCCTGTGTTAGTTTCCTAGTGCTGCCACAACTAAGTACCACAAACTGCATGGCTTAAAACAACCGAAATTTATTCTCTCATGGTTCTGAATTCCTGAAGTCCAAAATCAGGGTGTCAGCAGGGCCATGCTCCTTCTGGAACCTACTGGTGAGACTCCTTCCCTGCCTTTTCCTAGCTTCTGGTGTGGCCATCAATCTTTGATGTTTTTAGGCTTGCAGCGGCATCACTCCAATTCTAGCCTCTGTCATCACTCGGCACGTTCCCTGTGTGTCTTCTAAGGACATCAGTCAGATTTAGATTAGGGCCCACCCTCATGACCTCATTTTAACTTGATTATGTCTGCAAAGACCCTATTTCCAAATAAGGTTATATTCATAGCTACTAGCAGTTAGGACTTCAACATGTCTTTTGGGGGACATAATTCAACCCATAATGATGCCTTCTTTCTTCTTTTTCTTTATCCTTTCATTATCTTATTCTGTTCTATATTGTGTGGTCTATTTCTTATTCTAGTCTATACCATATGTCTGCCTCTATAACTTCTACCACCTCCAAACTCTTTCCCACATTTATTTTTATGAGTAGGATTATTTCTGTTATCCATCCATACTCAGGTGACCCAAGGTAAAATTTGAAATTGACAAGTGTAACCAAAAATGAATTAATTGGGACATGCTTTCTTAAGTGGCACAAAACCTGAGATGGGACCTAGGTACTTGGTCAGACTTTAAAGCTATCACTCCTGCTTTCTGGACCTCATCTTCCTCATATGTACAATCATCTCCACACTTCCCAGCTTGAAAACCAATAATATGTGTGACAAACTAGAGTAACCAACAATTCTGATGTGGGGGCCTTTGATTAGGGGCAGAGATTAGGACAGGCTGAAACAAGCCCTACTGTTTGGCACATTAGGACCTGCAAATAAACTGTAGTGCATCCTCATTTCCCTATTGGAGTAGACACATCAACAATCCCTCTGTCTTGTTGTTTGTGACTCATACTTCAAGGTTTGTTCAACCCGACATCTGAAGCAACTACTAAAAGATGGAGGAACTGTAGAAGCAGCAGTTTCTTTTCAAAGAGACTGCTAGGCAAAAAGTCAAGTTCAGTCTGCAGGTCTGGTGATTGTTTCTGCTGCATATCAAAAGATGCCTATTTTTAATTTCCATATCATGTTGCCAAAGAGGTAATAATAACGAAGTGTTATTCTGTAAAGGAACAGCCCTGCCTCAAATGCATGTCCTTCTTTGATCCAACCAAGCCAGATGATAGTTATTTTGCTGTCAAGAGAGCAATGACAAAAGGCCAGCCAAGCTGCAATGTTTTAGCTGGGTGTGTGTCAACTGAGGACAGATGCCTGTGCCTCTTCGAACTAGAGGCTGGGAAGGCTCAGTTTCATTTGTTCAGAATCCAGATATAACAATTGGTACTGAAAAATCAGCTTATGGGATCAAAGCTCCCAGGGTGTGAGAAAGATTAAAGTGTCTCTGTGTTTTTACCTTTAGTCTGTGGAACAGTATCCTGCAGGCAGGAAGCTGAATGGATACAGAGAACCATTACTTCTTGTTCATTCTCTTTCTCATCTGCTTTGAATGAAAGATAGTTTTTGTGCTACCTGGGAATAAAGCTACTTATTTTTCTTTTCTTTTTTTTTTTTTTTTTTTTTTTGGAAACATTTTCCTAGGGTGCAATCATCAGATAATTTGAGTTGTACTTTATTTCAAAGTGAAATAGAAAATTGCAAGAAAGATAGAACGCCATTTATCTTGATAGTGTCAATTTTAGCAAGTTGTATCCTCGCATTTAATCTTATTTAATAACAAGTACTTGGGAACTTTGCCTGCCTAGTGTAATGGCATTCTGAATGCTGCCAAGTGCTTTGTTTCCTACTGCAATTCTTCCACCAGAGCGATGTTGGTAACTTTGATCTCAGACCAGGAATGAGAATTTGTATGAAGACAAACCTTCATGTTCAGCTGTAGTATGGACCATGTTGGCCTTTCAATGGCCAGGTTCAGGCTTTGTGTGAGAAGCAGTGGTTAAGCAACCTCAATTTCCCAAGGGAATTATATTTTGAGCCAGTTAGTCCTGATTTTCTGGTTCTAGGAAGGCCACCTCTGGTCTCCTGAACCCCTTGCTAAAGCTGAAACTCATCAGACCCCACCATCTAAGAGAAGGGCATTTGCTCATATTGCCTTAAAGAAATCAAATGAACTCTATCCTAAATAATCCATGCCTAAATTTCTTATAACAATCCTCAATTTAGGATAAGGACTAACTTCCTAGAGTTGGTGTCATTGAGTTCAGCCTTTCAGCTTCTCGCAAAACAAATTCTGTTTCACATTACTCTGGAATAAAGTCATAACTTCCTAAAAGAATTTACGGGAAGCTTCATATTTTTGTATCTGCTCTATTCTCCAGGCTTCTAGCCATATGGAACTACTCACTCACCTCTAAATCTAATGGTCTCTGTGGAGAATGACTTTTCCTCACTGATGTGTTTCCTGCCCCTTCCCCTTCCTTGCCACCTGGATAACACTCAGCCATTCATTGCACTGTGGGGCACAGAGGTTAAGAGCCCCAGGTAACCTGGTTCTACATCTAGGCTCTGCCATTTGCTGTCCATATTATGTTTGTGCAGATTACCTCACTTTTTATGCCTCTATTTATTTATTGGGGATAAATTACAGTATCTACATCAAGAGGTTTTCAAGCATGCAGTAACTAATTTGGGTAATATATGTAAGTCGTGTAGAATTGTGTCTGGCTCAATAAGAGTTAGCTAATATTATTATGATTCAGGTTTTCCCTTGGCTGCCACATTCCCCAGGGCCTTTTAGTCCTGGAGTAGTGCCCCGGAACATGCCCTACTTGCTGGTTCTTTTCCTTATTGTATCACTTATCATGCAGTATCGTGGTGTGGGAAAGAAAGCTATGCTGAGGTGAGCTAGAGTGGTCCTGTTTGTAGGTATGTAGTACTGTCACCACAGAGTAATTATACTTCATCTTTTTTACCCGCTCCTATGTTGAGTACTCCAGTCGCTTAGACAATGCCCCTTAATCCTGTTTAGAAAAAAAAATGCAGCTTGCTGCCAGCACTCATTTAATTTTACATAAACATGCTCTTTGAGGCCGAAGGAAATCTGACTGATTTTCAATGTGAAAATAAAATATAAAAACTGGAGTTGTTTCTAAACAGAACTAACATCAGAATCGTTTGGATCATCAGACTTGTCTATTTTGGAAAAATCGGATTCCTACACAATCTTTGGCCAACAACTGTTCGAGAACCACGTTAATATGCATAGGAATGTTACATTTTCTAGGATCGGACATTTTCAGCAATTGAGAATTACTGTATTTTGTAAATGGGAATACCACTACTAGAAACGGAATGCTATGAATGGAATGATGTCTTTTGCTTCCAAAGTTGATACACTAGAGCGATGCAAAAATAACAGTAAAAGTGAGATATTTCGTGGCAAAGTTATCTCGGGGGAAACGCTGCAGCCACAAGCACCATCAGTATTCTCAGGACAAATGCAAAAAGGCTTAAATTTCCAAACCACGAACCCTCAAAGATACCACATAAAAAGTTTAGCTTTCAAAGAAGGAGAAGATGAAAACCATGCCTGTGAAACATCCCATCCTGTTCTTTCCTTACTGGGCCCATGGCACTTCTTTTTACATGCTAATTTACTGCCGTGAATCTGGGAAGCTGTTTCATTTCTTTGGCACATGTTACATTCCTCCCCCCCACCCCCCCACCCTCCAGTTTCTCTAGACAAAAAGTATAGGATGCCTTGCGGAGTTCATTCTGGTAGAATTCTACTTCTGTTGTAGATCTGTGTCCAGCATGGCCACACATGCAGTGATAAATATTCAGATGTGCAAAACGCCCAGACAAGCACATGTCTCATTACATATCTTTTACTGATGCTCCTAATACCATTGTCCATATGTCGGAAATACTGCAGGATACAACAAAATCTTGATCTGTTAGCAGCTATGGTCATTTGGTGCCAGTAAATCACTGTTTTTTTTCAGGCCCTGGACTTATTGGGAGTCAAGGGTCTGGGAGGCCCAACCATGACCACGGGAGAAAGATGAAGCCTTCAGCCACTCTTCCAAATGCTTTCAGACACCAGGGAGTGAAGGAAAATTGACTGAACATTTTGTTTGCCATCCAGATGTTTCTATGTACAGGTCCAATTTCTTCACTCTCACTTTATCTCCTAGACAACAAAACAGCTGATCCGTTTAGTAGCCACTCTTCCTTTCCTCATTACTTTTTTATTTTAGTCTTACTCTGTCCTCTCAAGCTCTTGCCTGTTCCTTTTGTTAACTCTTTTTTTATTTTTTTATATTTTTATTTTTTTATTTTGTTATTATTACGCTTTAAGTTTTAAGGTACATGTGCACAATGTGCAGGTTTGTTACATATGTATACATGTGCCATGTTGGTGTGCTGCACCCAGTAACTCGTCATTTAGCATTAGGTATATCGCCTAATGCTATCCCTCCCCCCTCCCCCCACCCCACAACAGTCCCCGGAGTGTGATGTTCCCCTTCCTGTGTCCATGTGTTCTCATTGTTCAATTCCCACCTGTGAGTGAGAACATGTGGTGTTTGGTTTTTTGTCCTTGCAATAGTTTACTGAGAATGATGATTTCCGGTTTCATCCATGTCCCTACAAAGGACATGAACTCATCATTTTTTATGGCTGCGTAGTATTCCATGGTGTATATGTGCCACATTTTCTTAATCCAGTCTATCGTTGTTGGACATTTGGGTTGGTTCCAAGTCTTTGCTATTGTGAATAGTGCCGCAATAAACATACGTGTGCATGTGTCTTTATAGCAGCATGATTTATTGTCCTTTGGGTATGTACCTAGTAATGGGATGGCTGGGTCAAATGGTATTTCTAGTTCGAGATCCCTGAGGAATCGCCACACTGACTTCCACAAAGGTTGAACTAGTTTACAGTCCCACCAACAGTATAAAAGTGTTCCTATTTCTCCACATCCTCTCCAGCACCTGTTGTTTCCTGACTTTTTAATGATCACCATTCTAACTGGTGTGAGATGGTATCTCATTGTGGTTTTGATTTGCATTTCTCTGATGGCCATTGATGATGAGCATTTTTTCATGTGTTTTTTGGCTGCATAAATGTCTTCTTTTGAGAAGTGTCTGTTCATGTCCTTCACCCGCTTTTTGATGGGGTTGTTTGATTTTTTTCTTGTAAATTTGTTTGAGTTCATTGTAGATTCTGGATATTAGCCCTTTGTCAAATGAGTAGGTTGCAAAAATTTTCTCCCATTTTGCAGGTTGCCTGTTCACTCTGATGGTAGTTTGTTTTGCTGTGCAGAAGCTCTTTAGTTGAATTAGATCCCATTTGTCAATTTTGGCTTTTGTTGCCATTGCTTTTGGTGTTTTAGACATGAAGTCTTTGCCCATGCCTATGTCCTGAATGGTATTGCCTAGGTTTTCTTCTAGGGTTTTTATGGTTTTAGGTCTAACATGTAAGTGTTTAATCCATCTTGAATTAATTTTTGTATAAGGTGTAAGGAAGGGATCCAGTTTCAGCTTTCTACATATGGCTAGACAGTTTTCCCAGCACCATTTATTAAATAGGGAATCCTTTCCCCATTGCTTGTTTTTGTCAGGTTTGTCAAAGATCAGATAGTTGTAGATATGTGGCATTATTTCTGAGGGCTCTGTTCTGTTCCATTGATCTATATCTCTGTTTTGGTACCAGTACCATGCTGTTTTGGTTACTATAGCCTTGTAGTATAGTTTGAAGTCAGGTAGCGTGATGCCTCCAGCTTTGTTGTTTTGGCTTAGGATTGACTTGGCGATGTGGGCTCTTTTTTGTTTCCATATGAACTTTAAAGTAGTTTTTTCCAGTTCTGTGAAGAAAGTCATTGGTAGCTTGATGGGGATGGCACTGAATCTATAAATTACCTTGGGCAGTATGGCCATTTTCACGATATTGATTCTTCCAACCCATGAGCATGGAATGTTCTTCCATTTGTTTGTATCCTCTTTTATTTCATTGAGCAGTGGTTTGCAGTTCTCCTTGAAGAGGTCCTTCACATCCCTTGTAAGTTGGATTCCTAGGTATTTTATTCTCTTTGAAGCAATTGTGAATGGTAGTTCACTCATGATTTGGCTCTCTGTTCCTCTGTTATTGGTGTATAAGAATGCTTGTGATTTTTGTACATTGATTTTGTATCCTGAGACTTTGCCGAAGTTGCCTATCAGAAGGAAAAAATGTTAAAGGCAGCCAGAGAGAAAGGTTGGGTTACCCACAAACGGAAGCCCATCAGACTAACAGCTGATCTCTCGGCAGAAACTCTACAAGCCAGAAGAGAGTGGGGGCCAATATTCAACATTCTTAAAGAAAAGAATTTTCAACCCAGAATTTCATATCCAGCCAAACTAAGCTTCATAAGTGAAGGAGAAGTAAAATACTTTACAGACAAGCAAATGCTGAGAGATTTTGTCACCACCAGGCCTGCCCTAAAAGAGCTCCTGAAGGAAGCACTAAACATGGAAAGGAACAACCGGTACCAGCCCCTGCAAAAACATGCCAAATTGTAAAGACCATCCAGGCTAGGAAGAAACTGCATCAACTAACCAGCAAGATAACCAGCTAACATCATAATGACAGGATCAAATTCACACATAACAATATTAACTTTAAATGTAAATGGGCTAAATGCTCCAATTAAAAGACACAGACTGGCAAATTGGATAAAGAGTCAAGACCCATCAGTGTGCTGTATTCAGGAAACCCATCTCACGTGCAGAGACACACATAGGCTCAAAATAAAGGGAGGGAGGAAGATCTACCAAGCAAATGGAAAACAAAAAAAGCAGGGGTTGCAATCCTAGTCTCTGATAAAACAGACTTTAAACCAACAAAGATCAAAAGAGACAAAGAAGGCCATTACATAATGGTAAAGGGATCAATTCAACAAGAAGAGCTAACTATCCTAAATATATATGCACCGAATACAGGAGCACCCAGATTCATAAAGCAAGTCCTTAGAGACCTACAAAGAGACTTAGACTCCCACACAATAATAATGGGAGACTTTAACACCCAATTGTCAACATTAGACATATCATCCAGACAGAAAGTTAACAAGGATACCCAGAAATTGAACTCAGCTGTGCAACAAGCCGACCTAATAGACATCTACAGAACTCTCCACCCCAAATCAACAGAATATACATTTTTTTCAGCACCACACCACACCTATTCCAAAATTGACCACATAGTTGGAAGTAAAGCTCTCCTTAGCAAATGTAAAAGAACAGAAATTATAACAAACTGTCTGTCAGACCACAGTGCAATCAAACTAGAACTCAGGATTAAGAAACTCACTCAACATCGCTCAACTACATGGAAACTGAACAACCTGCTCCTGAATGACTATTGGGTACATAATGAAATCAAGGCAGAAATAAAGATGTTCTTTGAAACCAATGAGAACAAAGACACAACATACCAGAATCTCTGGGACACATTCAAAGCAGTGTGTAGAGGGAAATTTATAGCACTAAATGCCCACAAGAGAAAGCAGGAAAGATCCAAAATTGACACCCTAACATCACAATTAAAAGAACTAGAAAAGCAAGAGCAAACACATTCAAAAGATAGCAGAAGGCAAGAAATAACTAAAATCAGAGCAGAACTGAAGGAAATAGAGACACAAAAAACCCTTCAAAAAATTAATGAATCCAGGAGCTGGTTTTTTGAAAAGATCAACAAAATTGATAGACCACTATCCAGAGTAATAAAGAAGAAAAGAGAGAAGAATCAAATAGATGCAATAAAAAATGATAAAGGGGATATCACCACCGATCCCACAGAAACACAATCTACCATCAGAGAATACTACAAATACCTCTACGCAAATAAACTAGAAAATCTAGAAGAAATGGATAAATTCCTCGACAAATACACCCTCCCAAGACTAAACCAGGAAGAGGTTGAATCTCTGAATAGACCAATAACAGACTCTGAAATTGTGGCAATAATCAATAGCTTACCAACCAAAAAGAGTCCGGGACCAGGTGGATTCACAGCCGAATTCTACCAGAGGTACAAGGAGGAGCTGGTACCATTCCTTCTGAAACTTTTCCAATCAATAGAAAAAGAGGGAATCCTCCCTAACTCATTTTATGAGGCCAGCATCATCCTGATATCAAAGCCTGGCAGAGACACAACCAAAAAAGAGAATTTTAGACCAATATCCTTGATGAACATTGATGCAAAAATCCTCAATAAAATACTGGCAAACCGAATCCAGCAACACATCAAAAAGCTTATCCAGCATGATCAAGTGGGCTTCATCACTGGGATGCAAGGCTGGTTCAACATATGCAAATCAATAAATGTAATCCAGCATATAAACAAAACCAAAGACAAAAACCACATGATTATCTCAATAGATGCAGAAATGGCCTTTGACAAAATTCAACAACACTTCATGCTAAAAACTCTCAATAAATTAGGTATTGATGGGACGTATCTCAAAATAATAAGAGCTATCTATGACAAACCCACAGCCAGTATCATACTGAATGGGCAAAAACCGGAAGCATTCCCTTTGAAAACTGGCACAAGACAGGGATGCTCTCTCTCACCACTCCTATTCAACATAGTGTTGGAAGTTCTGGCCAGGGCAATTAGGCAGGAGAAGGAAATAAAGGGTATTCAATTAGGAAAAGAGGAAGTCAAATTGTTCCTGTTTGCAGATGACATGATTGTATATCTAGAAAACCCCATTGTCTCAGCCCAAAATCTCCTTAAGCTGATAATTGTTAACTCTTTAAGGAGTTCTAATACTGCAGTCCACATGTCCATGAGCAAGAAAGTTAAATGAACATATTGTAGCATGGCAGTCAATCAGCATTTTAAATTTCATTAGCGACGACTTTAGAGATACTTGATGTGGATTCACAGATTCCATCATGAAGAGCTTCTGAACAACTTTCAAGTGTCTTTAATACTCAACATAGAAGGTTTTTTTTTTCTATGTAAAGCCAGGCAAATCAATAAAACTCTCCTCAGTGACCCCCACTTTATTAGACATATGCATATTCACTCATAGATTATCAAACATTTGTTCAGGCGTACTATATGCCAGGCACTGTGCCACTCCTGTAGGCACAGAAGATACATTACTAACAAATGCATTGGTATGGAATTGGAGGAAACATGTCAACAGTTACCATACACTGTTGTTTGTGGACTGAATTGTGTCCCTGAATAACTCATATATTGAACCCCTAATGCCAGTGTATCAGAATGGAACTGTATTTGGAGATAGGGCCTTTAAAGAAGCGATTAAGTTAAAAACAGGGTCATTAGGGCAAGCCTTAATTCAGTCTGACTGGTGTCCTTATAAGATGGAAGATTTTGGACACACGCATAGACCCAGGGACAAGTGTGTACAGAAACCCTTTGCAAGCCAAAGAGAGAGGCCTCAGGAGAAAGTAAACCTGCTTTGCATAATGATCTTGGACTTTCAGCCTCCAGAACTGTGAGAAAGTCAATTTCTGTTGTTTAAGGCATCCAGTCTGTATGGCAGCCCTAGCAGACTAATATAACTGCTGGTAAGTAGTGTATAGTCCTTTGTGAGTATGGAGAAGAGGAACCTGATCTAATTGGGACTGGGGATAGGATTCAAGAGAGACAAGAAGAGGTGATACCTCAGCTAAATATTAAAAGATATTTTTATAAGCAGCATGTACATTTTAAAGGCTTCTTCTATCAGGCTTTTGGCCTAGAAGAATATATTCACATTGAATGAGAATTCAGCAGTACACACATTTCCAGCATTTGCAGGGGCCTTTTCTATTAACGTGTAAAAACAGAAATGTCTGATTGAAGAAAGTAGTTTTCAATCTTTTTAAAGGGATGTCCAACATTATTTTTAACTGACATTATACACATATCCTCAACACAGAAAACAAGTTTTAAATTGTTCCCATTGAAGTGGGTAGTGGGGCCCAAGGCCCATCCACTTAGCCTCACTCCCTAAAATAATTCATGAGGCACCTTTGGTTATCCCAAGGTTCTAAGGAAAATTATTCATCTAGATAGCACAGGGCAGAACACTCTCCATGCCAAGGTCGGAGCTCAACTCACTTGTAGACAGAGACTGAAAAGTCTTTCCAAAAAACAGATAAGCTTTCATGTCAGAAGTGACCTTTCCATGGATGCCTGGCATGTTGTAGGACAGCGTGAAGCCACCTGGCCTGGGCCATAGAGATGACTTAGAACAAAGAAACAAAAGAAGGACCAGAGGGAGAAAAGAGCCATTCACTGCCATCCTTGGGCCAAGGGCTTCACCAATACCCTTCTCACTGCCTGTTTTTGCACTAGTACATGTTCCTAGAAGAATAAGTTTTGAGTAAAGCTTGAAAGGAGAAAGACACTCTATTTGTTAGAAGGAAGTAGAGTGGGAATTCTAGCTGTGGGAGATGAGAAAGATAGCTAAGAATGGTTGAAGGCTGCTAAGAGACAATGGATTGGGATATAAACTAGCCTGGGGGTCATATGTATGTAGATCTTTAGAAGGAGAGGTGGACTACTGAGCAAATACAGAATCAGTAGACACTCTCAAAGCCCATACTGATGGTTTTTCATGTCAATCCTAGATATTAGCTATTTCCCTAGATTTTGGACCTTGGGCATTTTTCTGAACTCTGGAATGTGGTTTCTTCATGTTCTCTGGTTGTCTGGTTTTGTACTCACCTTTATATTTTGTGAATACACTGACTCCAGATGGTTTCTTTAATTCTGATGCTAAGTCTTCTTGTAAGTGATAAGCTTTGGTTATGTGTTCATGTGCCTATTGTAATTTGATTACCATTGGTTTCCGTGACTATCAACTCTTCTGTAAATCTTATTTACTCCTCTACTTGGATCTCTCATATTTGAGAATTTCTAAGGGGATTTACCTCTTCTGACCCCCAATTTACCCTTGAAGAAAGGGGATTGCTCATATGGATGGTCAAGGATAAGGATTTAATAGGTCTTGGTGCTAAGTGGTGGTACATTTAATGGGATGAACTAAAGATTAACAGTTTGTGTTTCTATCTGGTGTGTTCTTTAAGCTTTCTCCCTTGAGACTCACAATTGCTCTTGAATTCTGTAGTCCAGTGAAACTGTGAGAGACACATTTCCCTGGAAAGGGCCAGGAAAAAGGAGCCTAAATATCCCTTAGTCTGATTTTGGTAAGGACCCTGGTTCTACCCACAGTATAAGCAGAAGGCATGCCAGTTCAAGAAAAACTTGTATTATTAATTGGGGCAAAATACTGAGCTAGCAATAAAAAGCATGTATTTGTCTAAACTTTGTATATTTCTCCATGTAAACTGATTGTGATTGGGTGGCAGACAGTTGGCTGAGGATCTCGGTTACTAGCTTAATATCTTCTGTACATCACTAGCAAGTATCACTAAAGGTTCCAAGAAAGATAGACAAATCCTAATAGATGATTATGTTACTAAGCATAGGCTGGCACAAAAGGAGGGAGAACTGACAAAGATGGAAGCCAGCTGATGCAGCAAAGGTGGTGAAGGCCAAAGCGAGGGCTGAGATGGTAGACATGGGGGAGGGAGGAACTCATCCAGAAACCCCTGTGAAGGACTTCCAAATTCCCAGGCTGTTCCCCGGAGTAGAAAATCTGAAACAGAGTCTTGGCAGAGCATGTTGATTGGGAAACGGCAATCACTTTGACCGGTTACACGTTGTACGGCTGCTTCAGCTTGGCAGTGAGATTTCTGACTCAGGAGAGGCGACTACACTCTGAAAATTTGGCCTCAGTGTGTCCTGTCCAAGGACCCCTGGAAGGCTGCAGTTAATCAGCAGGCTGGTCATCAGGGGTCACTTGACATTTTGAAAATGTGTTTTAGATACCTGGGAAAGTCTGTTCATACATTCTTTTGGTGTTCCTACAGAGTTGGAACCACCGGTGGCCAAAGGGACATGTCAGGCACTGCCTTCACACATGGAATCATTTTGTTTGGGAGCCCAGGCCAGAATGTGATGAGCTTGTCTCCTTCCTGCTGTCTGACTCAGAGGCGGAGGCAACTGGAAATAGCAGGACATGGTAGATTAGAAGCTTGAAAATCAGACATTCTGGGAGCCTGCAAACCAATAGTACAAGAAAAAAGGGACTCAGTACACAAGAACAGCCCCCTACCACCAGAAAATCATGTAGGAACTAAAGACTTTCTGTGTGTCCCATTGTCCCCTGCAGAATGTCTGGAGAGAAAGCAATCATTCCACTAGACCAAAGTGTATTATTACCATCAGGAACATTCTTAGGGTGGCTAAAACACAGGGCATCTCCTTGGAACATGAGTCAAATACCACCTTCCTCTCATCTATCTATGGATACTTTATTACTTTGTGAAATCAAGTGAAAACGAACATAAGTTTTAAAGAGAAAAACCTCAACAAGAGAGGAAGATGAGAGAATAAGCCACCTCTTTCATCTTTTACTTACAAATACTAAGTAGGGAATTTGTGTGTTGGTTGAATGAATAGAAAGCCATGTTTTGTTTGCTTTTTTAAAGGTAGCTGATAGAGTCAGTCCTTCCTCCTGTCCACATGTCTTTCTATTAGAATCATCTTCCCTGTCCCCACCAACACCAAGACTACTTGCTTATCCCTCACCTGCCTAGAACAACAAAAACATGGGACCCAGGGCAATCCTACTCTTTCATAGAGAATTCTTCAACTTGTAACTCTTTTTATCTCTAAAGCCTACATAGTTCCTGGCACAGAATAAAAAAAATGATAATATAATAGCACTGTTCTAAGGACTGAGTAGAAAATATATCTTTTGATTCTGAAGTAAAAGCTGGTATTTTTATATTAATATGCCTATTTTAAAAAGAAGGAAACTGAGGTTTAGACAGGTTTAGAGAGATTAATTTGCCTAAGATTATGTTGTTAGAAAGTGTAGCTACTTGTGAATTCAGATCACCTGACTTCGGAGCCTATGCTTGCAACCATTTTCTCCTCCTTGTCCTCCATTCTTCGTTTTTGTTCTTGTTCTTTTTTGTTCTTATTCTTGTTCTTTTTTGTTCTTCAACAAAGGGTCTTGCTCCATTGCCTAGGCTGGAGTGCAGTGGTGTATCATGGTTCATGATAGCCTCAAACTCTTGTGCTCAAGTGATCCTCCCCACTCAGCCTAGTGAGTAGTTAGGACCAAAGGTGCACACCACCATGCTCAGCTAATTAAAAAACAATTTTGTGTGTGTGTAAAGACAGGGTGTCATTTCACTGTGTTGCCCACTCTGGTCTTGAACTCCTGGGCTCAAGTGATCCTCCCACCTTAGTCTCCTAAAGTGCTGAGCCACCATGGCCAGTCAACCATTTTTGTATGATTCAAAAATAGTATTTATTTTCCCAAATTGATCTACAGATTGGATGAAATTTCTATCAAATTCCCACAAGCCCTTTTGCAGAAATTGATAAGCCCTAAAATTTATATGGAG
Source organism: Symphalangus syndactylus (assembly GCF_028878055.3). NCBI lineage: Eukaryota > Metazoa > Chordata > Mammalia > Primates > Hylobatidae > Symphalangus > Symphalangus syndactylus. Next base: position 36,509,658 of record NC_072434.2, read on the forward strand.
ATGTAAGGGACCCAGTATAGCCAAAATATTTTTGAAAAAGAAAAAATAAAGTTAGAGGACTTATCCTTTCTAATTACAAAACTTATTCTAAAGTTACAGTAATCTATTTATAGTCAATTGATTTTTAACAAAAGTGCCAAGGCAATTCAATGGGAAAAAAATAACCTTTTGCAAAATGATGCTGGGACAATTGGATGTACATGGTCAATATGATGAATTTAGCTCTTTCCCCTACATTGTACACTAAAGTTAAATAGAAGTGTATCAGAATCGGGAGGCTGAGGCAGGAGAATCACTTGAACCCGGGAGGCAGAGGTTGTGGTGAGCCGAGATCATGCCACTGCACTCTAGCCTGGGCAACAGAGTGAGACTCGGTCTCAAAAAAAAAAAAAAAAAAAAAGTATCATAAACTTAAATACAGGAGCTAAATGCTATAATTTTTTTTTTTTTTTTTGGAGACAGAGTCTCACTCTGTTGCCCAGGCTAGAGTGCAGTGGCGCAATCTTGGCTCACTGCAAGCTCTGCCTCCCAGGTTCATGCCATTCTCCTGCCTCAGCCTCCCGAGTAGCTGGGACTACAGGTACCCGCCACCATGCCTGGCTAATTTTTTGTATTTTTAGTAGAGATGGGATTTCACCGTGTTAGCCAGCATGGTCTTGATCTCCTGACCTCATGATCCGCCTGCCTCGGCCTCGCAAAGTGCTGGGATTACAGGGGTGAGCCACTGTGCCTGGCCTTAAAGTGCTATAACTCTTATAAGAAAACAGAAGAGAAAATCTTTGTGACCTTGTGTTAAGACAAAATTTCTTAGCTAGAACACCAAATGTACAATCCATTAAAGAAAACATTGATAAAATGGACTTAAAAATGAAAACCTCTGCACTTCGAAAGACACCATTAAGAAAATGAAAAGATAAGCCACAACTGGAAAAGCATATTGGCAAATCAGGTATCTGATAAAGAACCTGGATTTAGAATATATAAATAATTCTTACAAAACAACAAAAAGAAGAGAGACAACACAGCTTGAAATGGGCAAATTATTTGAATAGACATCTCCCCAGAGAAGATATCCCAATGGCCAATAGCACATAGAAAGATATTCAACATTATTAATCATTAGAGGAATGCAAATTAAAATGAGATACTACTCTATACCTACTAGAATAGCTATAATAAAAAAAGAGAGACAATAAGTATTGGTGAGCATGTGGAGAAACTGGAACCCTCATATATTATTGATGAGAATGTAAATAGTACAGCCACTTCGAAAAACAGATCGGGAATTTCTTACAAATTTAAACATAGATTTACCAAGGGACCCAGCAATTTCACTGCCAAGTTTCTATGCAAGAGGGAATAAAACATGTCCACAGAAAAGCTTACACATAAATTTTTTGTAGCAGGATTATCTATAATAGCCCAAAATGGAAAAAAAAAAAACCCTCAAATGTTGATCAGCTGAGGATGGATAAATAAGAGTCGTATATGGCTGGGTGCAGTGGCTCATGCCTGTAATGCCAACACTTGGGAGGCCAAGGTGGGAGGATCAGTTGAGGCCAGGAGTTCAAGACCAGCCTGGCAACACAGTGAGACCCTAGTTCTACAAAATATTCAAATAAAAATCTTTTAAAATGATGTAGCCACACAATGGAACACAATTCAGCGATAAAGAATAAAATATAACATGAATAAACGTAAAGGATGTTCTGCTAAATGGAAATAGCCAGACACAAAAGACCATATATTTTATGATTGCATTTATATGAAAAGTCCAGAAAAGGAAAGTCTATAGAGATGGAAAATAGACTTGTGATTGTCTAGGATTAGAGATAAAATCAGGGAATGACTGCAAATGAACATGATGGATCTTTTTGAAGTCATGGAAACACTCTAAAATTAGATTGTGGTGATAGTTATACAACTCTGTAAATTTTACCAAACATTGCATTTTATACTTAAGATGGAAAATACATGGTTTTAAAATTATACACCCAATTGAATCTGTTAAAAAGAAAAGAGTTTTACAATGGGTAAATGAATACGTCTTCAGGCCTTTAATGTTTGCTTTTAGTTGTTGCTGGCCTAGAATCCACCATCCATTTTTTTTCAGACATGACTCTCAGTAGCATCATCAACTCCATTGTCCCAACTTCCCTGCACTTTACCTACTCAGAAGTTTGGATTATGGACAAACTGAACCACGTACATTCTCCACTCTGTGTAGACTTATACATGCCATTGTCAGTAAATATTCAAGTTATCTGATCTTTATTATTCTCTTAGCAACATTTGCCAATTTTAGTACAGATGCCTTGTGAAGTCTTTTTGACTCTTCTTACCTGTGATTTCGCAACTTAATTCTTCTCAAACCCCCAATTTCAAATTGCTACCTTTGTTTTGACCTCTATTTCACAGAAAAGGTAGAGACCATCTAGTGTGAACTAATATGAACTCCCTTAACTTCTTGTCTTCATAGTGGCAGATATATTTATTTGTAGCACAGTTGTCATTCCATACATCCTTACTTGAGTTTGGCGGTGTCTCTCCTCTCTCAAATCCTGTAAATCTTTAGTTCTGCATCAACTTATCTATGTTTTTGTTTTCTTGTGTGTTTACACGCAGGCCATTGGGCACTGATTGAATACTGAGAGTCACATGACTGCATTGGAGCCAGAAATGTTTATGATTTTTTAATGTCAGCTGGACCTCTGTCACTACTAAGTCATCCTTTAGATGTTTCTAATTTGCTCCATCTTCTATTTTCCATAGGAGCTATCACAAAAATTTACCCCATCCTTATCTCTCAAACCCTCAGCATATGGCTTTATTTCGCTCACACTCTTGGCAACCAACCTCCACTTCACCTATACTTATGTTCTTTCTGCCATTTACTCCTGTGATGGACTGAATTGTGTCCTCCCAAGATTCATCTGTCAAAGCCCTACTTCCAAAGTGAGGTTATTTAGGGATAGGACCTTTAAGGAGGTAATAAAGATTAAATGCAGTCATAAGGGTGTGGCCCTAATTGAGTAAGACTGGTGTCCCTGTAGAACAGGAAGAGACATCAGAGATGCGGGTGCACAGAGAGGCCATAGGAAGACAGTGAGAAGGCGGCCATTGTAAGCCAAGGAGCAAGATCTCAGGAAAAACCAAACCTGCCAACACCTTGATCTAGGACTTCCAGCCTCCAGAACTGTGAGTAAATAAATGTTGTTGTCTAAGCCACCCATTCTGTAGTATTTTGTTATGGCAGCCCCAGAAGACTAAGTCAACTCCTCTTGTTCATCTATCATCCCCTCTTCTATGCTTTAGAGTAAAATCTTTTCATTTCTTTTAGAATGTTGCTCTACTCTCTTTCCTTTATCTTTAGTCACCCTATAGCCTTTGGCTCTTTCTCATATTAAAAAGAAAACAGAATAGACTCACTGTTTCCTCTATCACCAAACATCTCCCCATTCTTTCACAGTTTGGGAAGAAGGAACCCCTTCCCCCTCTTTCTGGTACCCACTTCCAGTTCCTGCAGAACCTTGTAGCAGATTCCTAGTTGTCTTTTCTTCTTCATAGAACACAGCATGGAGTTCAACCAAAAAACTACCTTTCTTTGCTTTTCTTCTATCTATTAAGTTCTTGCTCATGAGATACAAATAACAATGTTGTGTGGGAATTTCTGAGAAGTTTTCTTAAAGGAAAGGGTGTGTCTTATGTCTTTTTGTCCTTCTTACTCTCTGAAATATGGACTCTTTTCTGCTTCTCCCAGGTGGACTTAGGACTCTGTCCCCTATCTTTCCATTGTACTTTGTACTGACTTTTATTGTAATTACCATAATGATTTCTAATTGTTTATTTTTACATATGAATTCTCACTGGGCTATAAATATCTTTACATGTTTGGATTTCTCATGTTTATCAGTGAGCCCACCACATAGTAGACGTTCAGTCTATACTTTTTGAATAAATAAATGGATGAATGATTGAACCTATGGATTGCTTTGATCATTGTATTAGTCCATTCTCAAGCTGCTATGAAGAAATACCTGAGATTGGGTAATTTATAAAGGAAAGAAGTTTAATCGACTCTCAGTTCCGCATTGTTGGTAGGCCTCAGGAAACTTACAATCATGGTGGAAGGCATCTCCTCACAGGGTGGCAAGAGAGAGAATGAGAGCCGAGCGAAGAGGGAAGCCCCTTACAAAACCATGAGATCTTGTGAGAACGAATTCTCTATCATGAGAACAGCATTGGGGAACCACACCCATGATTCAATTATTTCCACCTGGTCCTGCCCTTGACCTGTAGGAATTACTAAAATTCAAGGTGAGATTTGGGTGGGAACAGAGCCAAACCATATCAATCATGATAAACTTTGGGTTTCTTTTTATCTTAATCCATTGATTAGTCAGTCATCCTTGCACTTAGTGTATAGGGTAAATATTAGTTACAATGCTCTGTGCTAAGAGCAGTGCAGGATAATGGATGAACTGGATTCAAGGCTCTTTCTGTCTAGTAGACAAGGAAATGCATGTGCCAAGCAACCGTAATACAAAGCAGAAGGTAAGAAGTGCCAAATGAGAGGTACAGAGATAGACTGACTTAAAAGATGGAAGGAGAGACCTTTTGTTTAAAAAATTAGGCAAGACTCTATGGAAGATGTGGCATTAAATAGGGCTTTGAAGATGGCAAGAAATGAGTATGTGGAATTGGAAAGGAGAACATTCTAACATGTAAAAATAGAAGAAAAACTGGATTATGGAAAATGTGTGGTATCATTACATGGAAAACAGGGTACATACAACAGAATTATTATGACATAAATACCAAAAAGGTAAGCTGGGGTCCAGTTATGGGGAAATCTGGGATTACCCCAAATAAGGGGAGCCACTGCAGGTGATTGTTTGTGAGGGCTACAGTGACTCAGGTCTTGAGACCTTCCAGATAAATAACCAACTAGTTAAGTTGTCAGTCTTTCTTTGTGATTTCAGTTGACTTAATCATGACTGTAAAACCTCAACTTCCTGCATAGAGAAGGTGGAGTGCTAAAAACTTTTTATTGACATCAAATCTCATTCCTTCAGATTCATCAGAGGAATTCAGAAACTGTTAACAAAATGTTAGACCAAATCCCCAGAGTATGCATAGCTGAACTCCAACAGTTGGTTCTGAAGGATGAGTAATATCTGCAACCACACTAATCTTCAGAGCTGATGTCCCACTTTATTGGGAGACCTGAGGACTTGAACACACTTTGACGAAGCACCAAGCTGAGTAGTATGATCACCTTCACACTTCAGTGGTAATGGTTGGAAGTAAGCAGATGTTTCTGAACAGATTAAGAGGAGTTTT